>NC_046332.1:14697813-14860671 GCF_000738735.6 Corvus cornix cornix | reverse complement strand
GGGGAAAGGTCGATTGCTGCCCCGAGCTTCGTTTCAGCTCCTGGTCTTTGTCTCAGCCCCCGGGCTTCTTTTCAGCCCCTCTGTAAAGTTTAGCTGAGTCGTCCTCACTAGAGCAACTGCCAGTTGCCTTTCAGTCCCTGATGCAGGGCGCCATTTGTGAGTTACCGAGATGTGGACCCAGACCGGCAGGAAATCTGAATCAATTTATTCAAAAAAACCAAGCTGGTTTTATACACTTTTTCAAGGCACAGTGCTTCCTTACATGGTAATTCTCACTACGTGACCTATCCCGTGTTGCCACACCAGCAATATGCTTTCTAAATGTCCTTCTGTGGAGTGATCACTCACTGGTCACCCATCTGTCAGCTTCCAGCAGTCTCCTCTTCATAGGGGTCTGCTGCGTGACACCTCCTCCCTCCATGTCCGGGGGAGACAAGCCTCTCTGTGCCTCCATGTGCTCTTTTGTGCTGCCATGTGCTTCTGCAGGCACATCCCACAGCCTGCAACCCAATTCTATCTTATCTCTCCCCAAATATTCTGTTTGAGGCGTTTGTTCTTAGAAGAACAAAACCTATACTTTCTGGTGAGACCTTTTTGATGTGCTCTTCTTTATTGTTGGGTGTATTGTTGGGTGTCCAGCTGGCCTACAACTACGGAACCACAGGAATCTGTGGGTTATGTGCTGCTGCAACAGCAAAAGTCCTGCATGCAGAGGCAGAGGTTTTGCTGTCCTGCAGTGGCTTCAGTTTTGAGAGCAACTTTATGGTCAAGGATGTTCAGGCTGCTAGAGTTCAGAGACACAGAACTTATATGGTGGCTCTACAGAATAAAACAAGTTAATGAAGTTAAGCTAAAGTTTTAGGATGCTATTTTCTTCATTAAAGAATAACCACAAACACTTAGCAATTTCTAAGTTATCAGATGCCATTACCTGGAAATTATTTTTGAGGTATAATTATGAACCAGAAGTATCTAGAGATGATGATCATCTTTCTTTGTAACTGTCTAGGATAAGGCAGACATTTGCATGCCTCTGTTCTGTTTGAGACATGAACCACTGCTGCTCTAAGGCAAATAATCTGTTGCACTTCCCAGGAGGATATCCTAATCCTTGGGATATGCATATGGGTTACACTGCCATGCTGTCTGTGAATGGCACAGATGTCAAATCTCATGCAGCTAAATGAGTTTAAAGCCATTTCTTCCATCATCCAAATTATGTTTTTCTCCAGTGGTAGGTCACTGTGTAAAACAGGCCACTGACTTTCTCTTCTTAGTTTAAATGCTAAAGAAAGATGTTCTTTCTTTCAGTTTCAAAAAAGAACCAAAACTCAAGACTGTGGTCTAAAAGTAGACTTACAGGTACCAACAGTAAAAAAAAAAAAAAAGGATTGTTTTCATTTGAATTTTTCTGGAATGGAAGATTTTGTCATTTCTGAGTTACTCATACAACCTGAGTTACTATTTGATGAGTAAGCCTTATTCCAGATTTACCTACCTTTTTGGTATGTGGTTGGTTCCAGTGACAGGCATTAAAAAGGGATCTCTGTTGTTAGTGATGTTTGCAATCATTTTCCCCGTGCTCCACATACCTTCAACTTTTTTCATTTGTCTTTATCTGTAGCATGCTTCCTCTCCTACCTACAGTAACCTCCATCCACCTGCTTTGAAAAGATTCAGTTAAGTGGTTTATTGCATCTGGTGGGAATTGTAGTTTCAGACTTTTAGAAGCAATTGCAAATCTTTGTTGGGACAATGTGACAATCATAAAGAATAATTAAATCATCTTCCCATTCAGAGATGGATTTGCATAAAAGCCTTAACACTGATAGTGAAAAAAATTTTTAAGGAATAAATATTATTTTTTGTGACTCTTTTTCTTTGCATGTGTTGCTATATTATCTTTTGAATTTGGCAGACCTGCACAATACATTTTCTAAAATAAAACAGTGTGTGCATTTACAGGAATTTAAAGATGTTTACTGATCCATGTTTACTGATCCTACTGTTCATTAGCTGATGCCTTCCAGGAGCTGCATGGGCCCCATTCCTTTGTTCTGCCAAAATTCAATACAGAAATAGTCATATACTTGGAACACCTACAGCATAAAATCCAAATAGAAGAATAAGCTATTTAAAATAATCAAACTTCTAGTAAGTGAAACCAGATTTACTTGCATTGGTTAAAACACAAGAAAAGCAGAGTTTAACTTTGTCTAGGCCTTTAACAATCCTTTATATTGTCAACTGTCATTCTTTTTGTGGGCTAAGAAGTGAGAATTGGAATAAGCTTCTCACATCTTTACTCAAAGTCATTACACTGGAATGTGACATCATTTCAAGTTAATCCTCACAATAAAATTTTATGGGTTGTCTACATCAATCCTTCCTATTTTATTTTTTACCACTTTTCCTCCAATTCTTCTCTTTCCTCCTAGTCATAGCAAATAAAAGTAACCCTTGCACATGGAGCACTTAATTTTCTCCAGAAGACTATCTCTGTGTTGTTGTATGGGACTGGATAGGTCAGTATGGGTATGGGGAGAGCATGTGCCCTGGAATGAAAATGCACATCTGTAGAAGTGTTCAATAAGAAGCTGACAAGGCATTTATTTTAACTGGAGTAATGATGTTCAAATTCATAGATGCTCCCTGGTGGGTTCACTGATATGGCTGAGGTAGATCAGGTCTAAATGTTTGTGTCTAAACTGCTATTTATGAAAATGAAATGAGAATGGTTTGTGAATGAAAATTATTCATTAACAATGGAAAATAATAGGATTTCTGGGTATGGACAATGTCAGAATTTGGAAAACAAAAAGGTTTTAGTTTTCAGATGAAAAATCATGAAAATTCAGATTTCAAATGCTCTTGCAGTGCTTCTGGGATATACTGCGTCCTTATTATCTCTGGGGTCCAGGTTCGCCATCACACCTAGTGATGCATTTGGCCAGAAACTTTAAACTGGCAAGGAACAAGATATACACTACAGGTGATATTAGCAAATCAAGAATCATGACCTTAGGAAGGGGAAAGGATCATGCAGTACCAGCAGGTTATTTCTGCATTACCAAATTAAATTATTCTTATGTATCACTTATGTTACTTAAATATTTTAGAATTTTGCACTCCGTCATCAAAAGCCAAGTGCTTTCTATGGGAGATGGTTATTTTCAGGAGTAGCAGTTTTTATGATGCAAAAGCAAGTTTTAATTGAAAAATTGAAATTGCTCATATCCCGGTATAATTACTGCTGGGTTCATTAGAAATTACTTGTTTTGTGGAGACATTCAGGCAATAGAAATTCAGAGGATTTGAGATGGATTTTTGTGCTAATTCTAGGTAATCACAGATTATACACATTCCATTGATAGTTTAGTAAATGTTTTATAGCTGTTTAACTGAATACCTTGGACTTTTAAGCATGAAAGCTTTGTATACAAACCTTGCATTTGTAGTGTTTTAATGACTTTGATATTAAAATATATGACAATTGAAAAAGATAAGTAAAAGATCTTAAGTAGCAATTGAAAGTTTCAATGTTTGGAAGAGCCACAGCAAAGTGGTTATGCAATTATCTGCATATGTAACTGATAGATGGGCTTGAAAAAAAGGAAAAAGCAATATGCTTAAATAATTTTGTGTTTATATGGACTACACATACTGTCTTGTCTTTGTAAATCTTGTTTCCTCACCTATATTCTTCACAGAAGTATAGTATTTCCTTAGTTGGAAGGGATCCACAAGGATCATCAGTCTTCAGTGTCTCTACATTTTTATTTGAAGTGTAGATACAAAACCCATAAATACGAAACAGAAAAATTATTAAAATATACTTTCCAAGGTACATCGTCTTGTTAGAATAAAAACAGGGATATGCATTCTTCTGTGAAGTTGGAACAATAATTTTTGACATTTTTTTGTCAGTCATTAATGATGTGCATTTTATTTTGTTGATTGCCATTATCTTTTTAAAAAAAGAGTCAGCTGTGCCTCTGACAGACTGTTTCTTAGATTTTAGGCAAGAAGTTAATATTGTGTCTGAAGTCAGGTTTTCCTCATGAATATAAAGTTTTGGTTAAGAGAAAGTTCTCAACTGCTGCATTTACTGTCCAGGCTATTGCCTCTACCTCTAATAGCACTCTGTGGTCTGACAATGTCTTGGGGTGATTTTATGAAGCCGCTTTATTCCTTAACCGTCCACTTAATGCCCAAGGACATTGTGCCTTTAAGATAGACCCAGGGGGTGGGGCTGGAGCCACGGCACCCGAATGTGGGGCAGTTGAGTGGTGGAGCCCAGCGGCTCAGGGGCTCTGGGGTCTCGGCAGGGCTCAGGAGGGAGTGCGCCGGGAGCGCTCTGCTGCTTTTTTTTTATTATGTTCCAGATAGCTGGAAAAAGGCTATGTTGGTTTTTCTTGTTCTTTTTTCCTTCCCTCCCCCTTGCCTCACTGCCTCGCTTCCCTCCTCTCTGGTCCAAGGAGCCTGCGGGGGTGGTCCTGATGGGCCCACGGGATGGCCCCGGCTGGTCCGAGCCCATGTGTCTGTTCCCTTTCCAGGAATTTGTTGTATTTTGAGGTTTTTTAAAATCCTGTTCTACCCTGTTTTGTTTGTGTGTTAATAAACAGGGTTTTTTTTTTCACTTTCACTTCTTGTGACCCATTTGTCTCATTGGTGGAAAAGGGGAGGGAGGCCCTTGTCCCTTTGGAGGAGGCGCTCATTCTGGAGCGCTTCCTCCTTAACTTTTGTCTCCAAAAACCAAGACAGACAGTAATGGTGCTGCACAGCCATTGACACAGCAGGCTAACTTTGGTAACAAAATATAGTAAAATGTTGGCAAAAGCCAAAGCAGACAAAAAGTCTCATGTGTGTTTAAACAATACTCCATGGATTCATTAGATGGAATAAGCTGCTCCTGTTTTGGTTTCTGTACTAAAATTGTCTTGGTGTGAAAGACAGGTGTCTGCCAAGGAAGGCAGGAGCCTCCCTCGAAATGGAAAATGTAACCCCCTTCCCTCTGAATTATTATAATTTTGAAATTAAGGGGCTTTCAGGCAAAGATATGAGGAATAGGAATAACAGTTCTTTACACATATATATATATGTATAACAAGGCAAACAAGCAACAATATGGCAGTAACATGGCAGTAACAACAGACAGAACCACAAACCCAGTGACAGCCTTCTCTCCCCTTTCCCCTTGGGTGCAGTTACGCTCACAGCCGGCAGGGGCACTGGTAGCTCCCGGCCGGGCAGGGCAGGTGTGATAATTCCTCTGCGCCTGCAGGGGGCGCTGTGGCGCGAGATTGGCCATTTCTCTACGCATGGGTAATGGTGGCACAGCCAGCGGAAGGAATGGAAAAGGGGCTTCCTTTAGAAACTCACGGGGGGCAGCCAATCCCAGTGCCCATCTGGATGGCAAAATGGGCTGTAGCAGGAATCTCAGAGCAGCAGGCTGGAACAATTGAGTACAGCTGGAGTGGCAAACAAAGTGTAGCAAAAACTCCAGAGCTGTGCCAGGAGCTGCGGGATGTCCAGGCAGGCAGGGGCTGTTGGGTTGAAGTGTAGCAAAAAAGCTTGAAGCAGCAGCAGAAAAACAGCCGGGCTGGGCAGTGGCAGCTGGAAGATGCTCCCTCTGGAGGGAGTCAGGGGTAAAGGTCCTGGTTTTCCCCTGAGGCACCGAAGCAGATGGTGAGGGTCCTTCCCAGTGATATTGGGTGTTGAAAAGGTCCCGGTACAATGGCTGCTCTTATGAGCAAAGGTTCATCCATGGTAGGAGAAGTAGTGAACGACAGAACTCAATGGTGGCAGCAAGTTCTCCCCTCAGCAACAGCAGCCTGGCACCAAGACTACAACCGTCTCACCTCTGATCCCCAGAGCTGAGAGGGGTTGATCATGTAAGCACAAGTTAACTATTAAGAGTCAGCAAATGTTAATCACAAGCCTTAGAAATAGGCTTAGCCTTGTCAAGATAAGAGAAACACAATGCACCTTGTCAAGATAAAAGGAACAGAACCTGTTTGAAAACAGCACAGAAACCACTGAGTCATCCACTGAAGGACTGTGCATGCTCCAGAAAGAAAGGTAAAAAGTGCATTGTGACAAAGACTACTAACCTTCATTGGAAAGACCCCTGAGGAAGAAGAGGAGCCTTCCTCAGTGTGACCACCAGGGTACACAGTGCATGTGTGGCACGCATGCTAATGATATTAATGACTTCCGAGAAGTCATTTGTATAACTGCTACGATCCAGTTTAAACCCAGAAAAGCAAAGAAAGCTGTCTGTGCATAAACTGGAAGGAACTTAGAAGGTTCAAAATATTCCCAGAAATGAGATTAAAACCAAACGAAGTTAGATGTTGATGCCAAAAAATTGATGTATTTTACTTAGTAGTAGAGAGGCAAAGAGAAGGAAAAAGAAAGAAAGAAAGAAATAGAAAAAGAAGCATGCGTGGGGGTGGGGAGACAGGGAGAGGTGACAGGGGTTAGGTGGAAACATATCACCCATCCGAGGGCCCCAATGACATCTCATTGCTCCCCTCCATGTGGTCTGCTGGTGGTGAGGGTCCCCCGTCATGGCTGTGGCCACGCTGCCACACACTGCCACACGCCACCACACGCCATCACACGTCACTACACCACATGCCAAAGAGTGCAGAATCCTGTGGATTAATACGTGGTTTGGGCCAGGTGGGAACGCCCACGTGTCTCCCCTTGCAGGGGCTGGCTTGATACTGTCCCTTGCAACACTGAGGATCTGTTGCATCATCTCTGGTGCAGGGTCTGGGGACTCCTTTGAGGGGGGCCCCTTTGATGGGCCATGTCACCCCCTTCTGCTGTAGATAAGCTTCCTCCCCCCCCCCCCCCAGTGAGGACCCCTCAGCTGGGCTCCTCTGACTGCACCTCTGACCAGAGGCTTTTCCCAGATACCCAAAGCCTCTCGTCCCTCCACCCTTTTGGTGCAAGGGTCTGTTCGAGCCTGGCAGCTGATAGCCCTGGGGCTGTGGTCTCCACCTTGGAGGTGTCAAGCCTCTGCTTTGTGAATGTCCCCAGCCCTGAGTTGTTACTTTATCTTATCTTCATCAGTGAGCAGTGTAAGGCCTCAGTCAGGGCCCCATTCAGGGTGTGGTAGTCTTCTCTGCAGCTTTTTTAATACAGTTTTAAAAGTCCTTCAAGAAAATGTTTAAGTCACAAAATATAATATTTCAGTCTCTGACAATAACCACTCCTATCCCAAGGAATGTGATGAATATTAGTGAATTTTACCCATAATACTGTGGTGTATGGAGTGTTGTGGTGTGCGTGTTAGGAGGAGCGATCTCCCATGCACCCTGTGCCAAATAAAGCAAATACCCGCTTCTCTGACTCTGCCTCTGAAGAGTCTCTAGGCTTGGTTTGGAGTGATTAAGAGTGAGAGAGTGTGAGAGCTGAGCCCAGTACCTCCGCCCCCAGCCAAAATCTCATGACATCTGTGCACTTCCCAAGAGAAAGCCCCCCCAGCTCAGGGACATAGCAAATGGCACCATTCCTCCTCCTCCTTCTCTTCCCAGCCACATCTTTTATCTCTTAACTATCATCATTACCGTCTCTTAGGCAACAAATGGGAGAAGATTCCCTGAGAGAAAGAAAAAAAAAGGGAAAAATCCTAACCCCCAGCACCCCGATATGGACCGTCTATGTACGGCCAGTGCTACATTGACCATCATCTCTGTTTATTGCTGTTATGACTGAGCTCATAAGTCACCATGACCACTATCTCACTGTGGTATTTTTAGTCAAAAGAGGTCAGTTTTGATGCCACAATTGCATGGATCTTGTATTCTTTTCAGTAACATTGAGATTGCATTTTGGGAAGGATTCCGGATACTTATTCATAGACTCTGGCATATGTGAACATGCTCCTATCTACTCTGTACTTTAAAACCCATGAAGGATCAGAGAAGTATGGGAATAAAATCATGTCACATAACAAAAAGAATGATGAGGAAAAAAGAAAAGATAAAAAGCAGTAGAAAACTTGGCATTTATGTTCAGATACAGACCTAGAATTAGCTCTGTATGAGCCCTGAGGGTGTTCCTGGGCCTGGCTGTCCTTTTCCAGTCCCTTGGGGCTCCCAATACCCTGCTGCTGGATCAGGACAGTGTCCCAGCCCCTGTGGGATCGTTAGCCTCTGCCCCAGCTAATCTTGAGCACCTACTGCAGTCAAACATAACCTTAGGCCTTCTAACAGCACTGGTTATGGCTTTAGCAACTCTTAAATTTCATCTGGAGAATATACTAGCTTATAAAAATAGTTAGGGCTGTGAATGATCTGCTAGCTCTACCCCTAGCTTGCTGTTTGCATCCTTTCTGGGCACACAACACCTAGGTTACTCTGAGTCTCTCCAGCCAAGAATTATTGTCCTTAAAATGCTGCAAACCAGCAAATTATTTATCAGGAATATTTGTTTTCTCTATTGCCTTACAAATTATGTTGTAGAAAAAGCAAACATTTCAATTTGTAACTAACAGCATTTTAAAGCTAAGAGGTTCAAAGATGAGCTATTGCAGCATTGGTAGCCTTGAGACCCTTATGTTCTGTGAAGCTGCCCTGATTACTTTTCCATTCTTGTACCTTGGGAAGGTACAAGTCAATTTTTCCTTCAGACATTCCTTAATTCACTCAGAGCTTTCCCTTCCTTTTGAGACACAGTGCAAGTAGCTTGTACTTCAAAATGAAAGGACTGTGGTCACATGTGCTTTATGACATGCCTACTGATGATTTCCACCACAAAGTTTCAAGGGTTACTATCAGTGAGAAATGGAGTCACTCCCTATTGACACTCCAGGATAAAGAAGTAATTTCTATTCCTGCTTCTTCCTTTTAATCTCTGTTTCCATACATTATGAACAATAATCATAAGATACATACAGAATTTATAGCAGGAGCCCACAGGCTGCTGCCGTAGTGATCATTGTGGCAAAGATGAAAGAATGTGTGTCCACTCTGAGGTTTGTGACTGGCTCAATGCTGCTGGCTGCTGAGCCAAGGTGCAATGAAGTTCCAGCATCAGTTTAAGTGGGAAGCAAGGATGTAAAGACTATCCCTGCTACCTTACAGGAGTAGGTCTGAGCTGTAGTGTTGTATCTCCCCTCCTTTCTCTCAACCGTATGGATTAAGGTGAGTTTAGTAAGGATTTTATGATGATGCTATTTTCCATTGGCTTCTCAGGCTCTGTAATCTTATTGCCTGAGTGTTCTCTTGCTGCCTTGGGGGCCTGACTTCTGGTTCCTGTTCTTTTGTGGGAATGGGAACCCCAGGTTCCAATCAGTCTTGCATAATGGGTATGGGTTTCTGTTTCTCTTGTACTAACTCTGTTAATATGACACATCAAAATGCTTTGTTGGTTTCCTCTGAAAACCTGGCAAACTAGTTCAAAATTGATTTAAACCAGCTTCTTCGAAGAAAAATGGCATTTGATTTCCAAGACAGTAGCTGTGAAAATGGTTTAACACTGCAAAACCTGTAGCTGAACAACACAGCTCCCAAACTCTCTCTTTACCTACAGCAGTCTTTCTGCCTATGCCTACATTATTCTCCCATCTATAGTGGAAGAACTGGTCTGTTTGTTCTGGTCCCTTGCTCTCCATGATTATATCACACTGTACATAAAAACCGGAGCCAGCAAGTGTTTTCTGGCACTAAATGATGCTCAGACCTTGACATTTGCAATATAGAGCAGTTCCTGGCATTGCATTAGCCCAGAATTACTGATAATTCCACTCTGATTTTAGAGATTGGGAGACTTTATTAGTATGGATGCAGTTCTTTCTGCGCCAGATAGCCTTAGAGCCAGCTAATGGTCTCAGGCACTTTTCATTTTATAGTATGAAGATAACTTTCATATCACAATATGTGTTTGTATCTCTGCCAGCTTTCTGACTAGTTACTATTCTTTCTGAGGTGGTTATTTTAGACTATTAGAATTAAAGTTGTGCAGAATTTTGGCTTTTAAAAGTTACTATCAGCCCAAAATTAATTTTTTTCTTAACCTTAAAAAACTCAAAAGGTAATTCAAGTGTTACATTAACATAGGGTGACAAAGTGAAGGAATGGGCTGAAGTAAGCCATAAACACCTCAATATTTTTTCTTAAAAATAGTTGTAATATTTTTTCTGCCAAAACTTGATGAACCTTGACTAAAATAGTAACTTTTTTTTGGTAATTTGCTTTGAACTATTTTTCATATATGCTTAAGTACTAGTGAATGTCTTGCTCATTTTACCACCCTCTCCTCTTCCTTTACTGTGATTCCAACAAAAAAATCCCAACCAAATTTTCCCACTCTATTTAGAACTTTCTTTAACGTCACATTATTGTGCCAGTAGAATAAACCATTCTAGTATGGACAAGAACAACAGCCATTGTACACTTAACTCCTGCAAATATTTTACAGAACAAGGCCCATCTTTGTTACTGTCACATTTTCTGTTTTTTCTTTTTATTTTCCCTCCGCACAACAGCTTGATTTAGCTCATAGAAGTTTAGCAGGTTAATATCACACAGATAATCTGTTGGGGATATGATAGTTGTTAAAAACAGACCCTCATTTTCAGTTGAAGACATCAGAGATGACATGACTAGATTACTTCCTGTCTGTTGCCAGCATCAATTTCCAAAGGCTGCCTATTGCTCATTCTTTTATAGGCAGGCACTTTGTAGATACCAAATTCAACTATTCAACAGCTGCAAAATGCAATGAGAGAGGCACAAAGCCAGGCTTGAAAGTTTTTCTGTGGGTGACAATGACAGAGCAATTAAGTAACTTATACAAAGTAAGTGAACCTGGCTTGCTTTCCCTTCTTGCATGTGTACAAAGCAATAAAGTCCCGGTAGTGGAAAACCTTCATCAGTGAAAACAGAATTAAGCCTCATCAGGCTAAACAAAATCACACAAAGAAAGGGTATCCTCAAAAATGTGATGTGTTAGACCTACTGAGCTCTGCTGAGAGGTCATATTTCATGTTTCTTATTTTTGTTGTTAAGGCCTGAGATCAGTGCAACACTTGCAAGATCAGTTTTTAGGCAGGAAAGGAGACATTTATCCAGGGAATGAACGTTTCTAAGAGCAAAAGAAACTGCAAGGATTAAATAGGGACAAAAATTTTGTTTGCCCTAGCCATCATAATGATGATTCCTATTTAAGAATATTAAGTCCAGCAATTAATGGGCTGAAATACCTAACATTAATTAAACATATGCTTACATACTTCGCTCCATGTGAGCTGATGATACCAAAATAAGTAGTGCTATGTTGAGTGTCATGTTGTTCTGATGATAATTAATACCTTGGTGAAGTATACCTGCTGTTACTGAGCAGGAACTGTCCTTTTGTTCTGACTCAGAATGTCTTTTTCAGGCATGGTGGTGGCAGAAGTGATCAATAGTAATATGAGTCAAATGTGCAGGACTTACCAAGCTGCATTAAGAGAAGAAGTGCAGGCAATCTTATGCAAAGGAATATGTCCACATAAGAAATGTTGGGGGCAAGTAGCTGCAATAGAAACATCTATTAAGACTTTTTTCCCCTTCTTTAGGTGCATATTTAGCAAGAAAAAAACCTAATGCTTTCACCTCAGTGCTGTCACACAAATAGAAGCTTTGGGCATCTTAACCTTCTCTGAAAGCCATGTTGCTGCTTATTAGAGGCTGGGAGTTGTACCTGCTCGTTGTTCTTCTCTCAGTAAATATGTGTGCAGTGAATGGTGCTCTGTATTCTTATTACTGACAGCAGTTATCATTCCTCTTTGCAAGAAATAATCCAACACAGAAAAGAGTGTTTGATAACACTCAGTGGGTAAGTTTTTACTGGCTGTGTGGAATGCTTGGGTTCTCTTCCTGGTTCATGCATCTTTTTGGAGAAGGGCTTTATCCCTGACAGACCCTCCATCTTCTTCTGTCTGCTTGATTAATTGCTCGCACTAGTTTTGGTGTCAGGGGACATTTTCTGAATGATTAAGGGCATAAAGGACTTAGAGAAATTCTGTCATTTCCTAGATCTGGACCTATCAGAAGTTTGGCTAAAGATAAATTACTTTTGCCACCGAGAAATGCCTCAGCTATGGAGTCTTGGAAGCTGAGACAGTACACTTACATACTTTCCCTAGGCATCTGGTATCAGTCCCTTTGGAGACAGCACACTAAAATGGTTGTCTGACCCAACACAGCTTGTTTTTATGTTCCTGGCTTTGAGGTGGCTCTGTCTCCTGTGGCTCCTTTCAAGCCCCTTGACTGTGTCTGGCTTTATGTCTTCAAAGTGGGCTGCAGTGGATTTTTTCTTTTAAAGGCCTTTCCCATTCTGCCCCTACAGTTCTGAGAAACAAATTAGACTTTTGTTTCTGCTTGACTTGAAACCTCTGCTCTGATTTTATACTGTTAAGAGTTGTTGCAACAATGGTGACCATTTTGAAATGGTTGCTTACAAAAAGAAACTTCCAAGAGTGTGTCATTCCATGGCACCAATCCACAAAAACTTCAGTTCTCACTGTATCATAATTGTCTGCAAATACATACAAATATACATACTTTATATTGTCTTTTCCAAACAAAAAATAAATTTACTATTTAAATAATATGCTTGCACTATGCTTGCAGTTATTCCCACTATTTAATTATGTCAGTAGTATTAAGCAAGATTAGGAGATTAAATTGAGTAAATTTTCTTCCTGAACAGTTTGACAATAAACTGCATGCATATTCTGTTGTATCTAGTTTTTACATACTGAAGAATAATAATTATATTATTAACACTTTCATCTTTTATACAGAAATATGGCATTCAATGAAATCAAAACATTTCAAACTTTGATATACTCTAACTTCCCCACGGATGAGGTAGAAGACAAATTCTAAAAACCTGTATTCTTAGGAAGTACAAACATGACTGATAAATAAAGAACTTCAGTGGAGTATTTCAAATAAGCACCCTAGTTCTTAGGTCCAAATTTGAATACCAACTCAAATACTTCGATTCTTTTCAGTTTCTGGGTGCCCACAGATCCAAAGTAAATCAAGAATCAGCTATACGAAATAAGAAACTTAGAACACTAGATCATCAAGGACAGAGATGAATATTAACTGCTAGAGTTATCTTTGGCTTTGGTCAAATAATTGCTACTTTATTTTTCTGAACAATGGAAATAAAGTGGGTGCATCATAGTTGTTTACTTTTTTAGCATCTCATTGCTTTATTAGTTTCCACTTCAATTTTACATATTTAATGATGTTGCTATTTTTAAAGCTAAAGTGTAAATGTCCTTTTACTCATGGAGCACATAAATGGTTCACTAAGAGCAATTAATTATAAAGGCTAGCCAGAAAGTTTCAGACTAACAGCTTTTCACTCAAAAATCCAATTTTCTTAAAATTATTAGCTTATTGACTTTTATGATACTTTCCTTATCAATAGTACTTAGTGAACAGTTCTGATGTCTTTAATGAAGAGCTTCAACTTTCTGCATTCTTTTTGCTGTAGCAAAACAGTGTTCTGACTCTGATTTGCTTTTGATTTTGGTTTTAAATCTTAATGACATTTTATATTTATGAATAGTGTATTTGTAGGGTACAAATTAAAGTTTTGTGTCTTTTCAGAAGGAAACTATTAAACTTTTGAATGTTTAAAAATATCAGGGAATGCCGACCTTTGCTCTAACTGCTTTTCATCTAAATGCCTCTGCTCTGAAAAGAAAGCAAAGCATCAAAATCCCCAGACTTTTCATGGAGTGAGAAATTCCCATTAACATAAGGGGGAAAAGGAACGTATCAGGAATATTGAAAGGAAAGAGGGAATTGAAGGAGCATGTAGGTTGAGTGATTTCTCTATCTCTACCAGTGTAAGCATTAGAATTAGCACATTTCTACTTCCTCCCTGGCTTTTCCTGAGCTGAAGCCAGAGGCTTCTTATAGGAGGTAATACCTGTGTAGTGAAGGATGAAGTAAATGGATAATAAAACATTAGAAATTTTTGACAAGTTCCCTTTCATCTGGCTGAAGCAGGAAGCCAGGAAACCACTGCTGTTCAGATTTGAAGTAAAGAGACTTCGGTGACATGACAGATGCAGTAAATACAGAAGAACTTTAACTGCCATTAAAAAATATTCCGAATAGCATGGTTGTCTACAGTATGTAAAAATAAAATCCTCTTTTCACATTTTGTAGGTTTCTAGAGTGCAAAAGTAAGTTTTTTCTTTCTTGTGCTGTTTCATTAGTCAGAAGATCATTTGTCAAAGGTAGACATTGAAATATATGCAGTTTTGAACTTGCATTTAGATCTGAACTTTCAGGTAAAAATCAGCAAAATAGTATGTGCTTCAGTGAAGTCTAAATGTTGTTTATGTTCAGCTCTACTGTTTTGGATTTTATCACAGTAGCCATTAGCTGTAATAGCCAATAGCAACCAATCCCTAATGCCAATGCCTTACTGCCTTCATCCTATTTTAAACATAATGGTTTACACTTAATTCCAAAGTCTGTGCTTGTAAGGTACACATTTTTTCCAAACAACCAGCAGTTAAGAACTTGTCTTCAGTTGCTTTAGAGTAATTTAAATGCATTGGTCTTATTTTCTTGTGGTCAGGCTTCTTTGTTCAGAATGACAGGTATCAAGAAAATCTCTGTATCTTTCTTTATCTTGAATCAGACCATTATGGCATCCAGTTACATTTTAAATTGCTGTCGAACACACTATTTACCCACTGAGCAAGTAATACCCTTGTCTTATGTAGGGTTTTTAGGAAGGGATTACTTTCATTTCACTGAAAGCTAAGACTTCTGTTTTCTGAAATGTACTTTCCTTGTCTGATAGCTTTTCAATTAGTTATATTCAGTGAGAAAACAGGAGCTACATTTTGTCTAGCAAGTAAAGCAGTTGTCCAAATATTTATTTAAATTATTTTAAAAACCTGTGTGATATCTTTTTGACCATTTGCTACATTGTAATTAACATGAAATTTCGTCTCAATTGTCAGTAGTACAATCACACACAGACAGTTTAGGAGGAATAGTTTTAGTAGTATTCACTTTTCTAAGTCGAAACCATAGAGACAAGTCATAATTTGTTTTGGGTTTTTTTCATGTTGGGGATTTATTAGCACTGTGGAAGAATCTTGCAGTCATGTTAAAAGCTACACATGCCTGTGATGAAAAAACCCTGCTTTTCAAAAGTGCAGTTCTGGTTGTTTCCCTGGAGGCACCTCAAAGTTTGTAAGGTTTCTATATATCACTTTTAATAGGAAATAACAGCTGTTATTTTTAAAGATCTTTGTGGTCTCCAGGTGAAAAATTACACATACAAAGTGGGATGGTATTCTTTCCTTAAGCACAGTGTGTATATTTCACATTAAATATTGGAAGAAATACAGAAATAATACTAGCCTCTCTTTTGTGCAATAAGGTAAATTGTGCTAGAAAGCATTTTAGGTCTGTCATAGCTCAAGGCAATGGAATCATGTATATTAACACATATTAAGAAATGAATCATTAAAATACAATGTATATTAATTTTTTTATTCCTTTCTTTTTTGCCACTACTCGTAACTCAGGATCTGTTACGCATTTTACTTTAGCTTTGCATTTTACTCTGTTTTTCCTCTTAGCATTTTGAGCTCTTGAGGCAGAGTTTGTTCGATCCTCTTGCCCTTAAGGTGTCTCTTGAGTCTCTGTCCTCTTTCCATCCATAGAGTGCTTTCTTAAGCAGATTGTGACATCTCCCCCAGCAGATGTCCTCTTCAGGGGAATGGTTGTATCTTCTGTGTTTATCAACATGGTCTGGTTACTCACGATAAATCCACCCTGCTCACTGCTACACCTCAGGTTTTCTCCTTGGTAGTCTTTTTTCCTGCTCGTTTTACTTCTGTCAACTGACTGAAATAATGCAGGTACAAAATTGTATGTCTTTACACCCCTGGCAGATCAGAACTCCATTCACCATCAGTTTGGCTTTCCAGTTTTTTATTAATCGCACCCAACAGATTGGCTTGTTGATATCCTTGTCTATGTACTTATACATGTTTATATATTTATACTTACTTCTATCTTTCCATGTGTCTCAATGTAGAACAGAAAAATGCTTGGAGACCACATGATTCTGTCTGATGCCAGTCATAATATTGAAGTTATAGATGCAGTCTGTTACAATCTGTGTAAAATAATCTCAGTACTAGACTGTATAGCATATGCAGAGATTGCTAACACCTACATGAAACTTTCTGAGCCAAAGAAACACAAAGTGTCACCCTCACTCATAGCGTGAGGGTCAATTCTTCCAGTGACATTAACAGAAGCTCCCTTGGGGATCACTCAAACTTTCATGCCATTCTTCATTTGTTGTTTATCTTAGTAGAAAATCCTACAATGACACAGCTCAAATGATCACACAGCTAAGCATGATGACAATTCTCCCTTTGGAAAACTCTTGAAAAATACTGGTTTGTTTTTATCTTGCATTAGCAAGTAGGAGATCTGGGTAAGTTCTGGATTTTATGTGAAACAGTGAGTGCAGTTGGAAAGAGACTACCTGTCAGAAGGTTTACAGTTAGATTGCCAGATGCTGTCTTCATCTACCCTGGTGTTTTCCTGATGTCTATCCTTGACATCCACTTGAATGGATTTTCTTAGTGGTAGAGCAAAAGTTAAAATTCTTGGGAGCTTCTAACAGCAAGATGTGGTCTTATCTTTTTGCTTTACCTGAAAAACCATGGTATTTTATGTGCACCATGGATTTTTCAAATAAGAACTTTTTTTAAACAGAAATTTATTCTGATTGGAAAGACCAATCATCTGTATAAACATGTTTACTGAAAGAAAGATCTTTTCCTAAACAAGCAACAGTAAGAACATTTGTTGTTGTAAAGAAGCATTGGAATATAAAGTACATGTCCCTTAACTCCTACAGTGTTGCACATTTGGTAACCTGGAAAAGTGAATATATTCTGGTTGAGCTACTGCTAATATGTTAAATTGCTTGCAGCAATTAGAAACCCAGACTTGTTTCTTGTACAAATGGCAAGGGCTTGTGTAAATTTGTTCTGCAATCTTTCATTAGTATGTAGTAAAAAAGAATTCTAGGTAGGAACTCTATCTGTACAAAGATGGCATGGTATAATTTTATTTTTTTTATCATTTTGTGTTATGTGTATTTTTATTTCACTTTGTTATTATCTTTTGAAAAAATATTCTTTTAATAAAAGGGGAGATTGTCTTAGCTGTCAGTTTTCTTCTTCAGTTGCTTCAAGAACTGAAAGACCTGTCCTTAGATAGTGTAGTTTCTCTGAAAAAAGACCAAAGTAGAAGTTAAAAAAAATATGTGAAGTAATTCAAGCCTTCAAAGGAAAAAGAGTCTTCTTGCACTTGCCGGAGGGACCCATCATTTTATAATACTGCACATCATGTCATCATTTCCTATAATATACCACAATGACCAGCTGGCACACTGAAATAATGAAATGTTGACTCTACTGAATATTTTAAACTGAGTTTTTCTTGTTATGGGTTATGAAGGCTACTATTAGTTCATATGGAAGCTCTTCCCACTGAAATTAAGATGCATATTGTTACTTTTTACATCCTGATTTAATACAATACAGCTTTGTTGTTAGACCAGAAAGCTTCTGAGGTAGTCAAAGTTAATTGAATAAGATCTTGAATTTGTCTAAACAAGACAGCTGTGATTGGTCCACTTAATGCTACGAAATATGAATCTCATCTAAACAAGAAGCCAAATCCAACAGGATCTTGTCTAGCCAGAAGCCAAATACAGCAGATGATTGAGTACTGATATTTTCTTCCCCTTCCCTAAAAACCCCAAAAGTGTTTCTTATGAAGATAATATCAAGGGTTAATAAATACTTCTAGTATTAAACACTGCAAGCAGATGCTTAGAATAAAATATCACTGTTAATTTTCAACAGGCATTGTATGATAATATTTAAGAATGGGAGTGACCCAAAGCGAGGTTTGTTGTACTTTTCAAGTCAGAGTATATTCTTCTATCTTTCCACACTATCGGGATCAAAGAAAGTAATACAGATATTTCAAAGTTCTTAATTTTTAAATCTTGGTTCATTCATTTAATTATTCATGTGAAGCTATGAATTTTTCATATTCATGAAATTTTAAAAATTCTTTAGGCTTTGTTATCATGAATTACATAAATTAATATTTACTACCAAAAATGTATACTGGTTGCAGTTTCTAGGGAAAAAACACTGTTTTTTCTTTTTTTAGCTAAAAAGTATCTGCTGGTCCTATGACTGTGGCCTCATTAATAATTTTAGACACCACGTCTAATGCAATACTCCAGCTTTTTAGAAGACGCAATAAACCACAAACAAATCTACAAATCATGTCATAATCACGGAAGAATTGAGTATGCTTAATTTGTTCTTACTTTCATACTTTCTGAACACCTCAGGACTACTTACATGTAAATTCCTCAGACTGATATATTTGATAAAGTAAAATTAAGCTGAACTTCTCTAGTAATTATTGCTTTTAGCCTTTGAGGGTTAAAATAAGACTATTGATTTAAAAATATTAATCAACTGTTCCTGCGCAGAAAGAGTAGCAACTAAGAGAGCAAAGAGAGCAAAAGGTGGAATCAGGTAGATGCAGTGATAAAACTAGCAGTGAAGCTCAGATAAAGAGACAGGGAATGGGAGAATTAGTGGGAGGAGGTGGTGGGAAACTAGGTCAGCTGAGTATTTAGGGCATTGAAACAGCTGTGCAGAGCCGATGATGGATCCTGGATAGGTCTGTTGGACTGGATGAGCAAGAAAATGATTTGAATTAGAAGAAAGGTGTTGGAAAGAAGAGTTATTGGCACTGGGTAAATGGGACTGGGTTTGAGTAGTGAGCAAGGCAGAGAGTTTGTGCCTGGACACAGTGCACTGTCAGACCTTATTTGGAAGCCTAGGTCCATAAATCTTAACAGATAATCCTATGCTGAGCTGTCATGATGCTGTGGAGGTTTCCATCAACAGCAGGGGGATGGAAATCTTTTCCACAGTTATAACCTCTATCTGTTATATCTCTTTTCTGCAATCCCTCTTTTTGATTGGCACAATCCCTGAATTCTGGCACAATACCACCTGCTTCCTTCCAAGTTTTCTTCTCATTTGGCTGGACAATGGCAATTGTAATATGACTGATTTAGAACAGTGTGTAAATGGGCCAGTTGATTAATGCCTGGTGAAAG
Source organism: Corvus cornix cornix (assembly GCF_000738735.6). NCBI lineage: Eukaryota > Metazoa > Chordata > Aves > Passeriformes > Corvidae > Corvus > Corvus cornix. The sequence goes on along the minus strand of NC_046332.1, from coordinate 14,841,441 downwards.
GGCTAATTTAAGTTTGTTTATTTTTTTTTAACATAACCATACTGCCACCTTTGTTCAGGAGGACTGTAGATAATAAGAAGAGGTGAAAATGTCTGTCATTTTTAATTCAGTTGAAGTCAATACTTTCCTAAGGGCCTGAAAGGGGGATAGACAGTCTCCTTAGCCATTACAAAGGCTTTATTTCTAGAAGAAGCCATACTAAGAAGCAGGAAATTGTATATCATCCTGAAATTAAATTGTATTGTAATGTATATCTTATTATTATTGAATATTGCAGTAACAGCCTTAATTTTGTCATTTCATAGCCTCTACATACTTGATTTTTTTTACCCTCTATGATATTCTCTAAACATTTGGTTTGGGTGTAAATTCTTTTAAATCTTTGTATTTGAAATTATTGAATATAGTCATGCCCAGCCTTCTCCTTGGCTTTCCAAATCCCCTGTTCAAGACAAAACCCACCAAATTCCATGACTGTACCATCATAAAAGCCATATGAACATTTAACAACTATATCTTGTTCCAGACATCTAATGGACTTCGTAACTTAATTTTGCTCAGGATCACTTAGGACGTCTTCGGCAGAACTGAGAGTGAATCAATGCCTCAACATTTTAATTGGTATGTTAATTTGTCCCATTCCTAGATGTCAGAAATAGGCCCCTGCTTCCATGACCATTTTATTTCTTCAGCAACTCTTGTCCTCAATGATTATACCTTCTGAGACAGTGAAGTATGAGCTCCAGTATATGGTGAGCTCATGGTGTTTAGAGATGTTTAATTTCTTCAGTTCACAACCACTCCTGGGAATTCCTTAGCATAACCAGTTCCTGCTTAAGCAGACTGAAACTCAGAAATCTGCAGCAAACTGCCACTGCTAAAATGACTGGTGGCAATAAGAATTAAGGTATGGTCTCTTGCAGTAAGAAGAGAGAGCAGCAGGCACCACTTCCATTAGCCTGTTATGAAAGTATTTTATATATATACACTGCTCTGAAGTTGATGGAATCTTCACAAAACTACTGGTGGTTTTCATGCAGATTGCCAGAAGATTTCATTAACTCAAAAGGGATGATCTGATTTTTTGTTTTCATCTTAAATGTATTTTTCTTTTACTTTCTGCTTGATAAGAAAATAAAATTATATGTGCATGCACTACTTTAATGCCTGAAATTAGCAGAACATCATGCTTTCTCTCTCCATTACCATATTGAATATTTGCAGCTTTCTATCTCCAAGAATATAAATGATGTCATTTATAAAAGCCAGGTCTCAGAATCTGAAATATTTCAGACATTACAGTCTCTGTGTCCTTAGCATACAAGTTAAGACTATAAATTATATTAAGGATAAATGGTTAGTAAAATGCCAAGTGTTTTTACTCAAATTGAAATAAAGTAGACTTAAGTTAGATATTAGGAGGAAATTCTTTCCTATGAGGTTGATGAAGTGTTGACACAGGTTGTCTGAAGAAGCTGTAGCTGCCCCATCCCTGGCAATGTTCAAGACCAGGTTGGATGGGGCTCTGAGCAACCTGGTCTAGTGGAAGGTGTTTGTGCTCATGGCAGGGGGTTGGAACTGGATGTTCTTTAAGGTCCCTTCTACCCCAAACCATTATATGATTCTGTGACTCACTCTGAAATATTTTTGGTATTTCAGGCTCTGTTTCCTTGGCACACAAGATTATAAATTATATTAAGGATAAATGATGACTAAAATGTCAAGTATTTCTACAAAGAAAAATAGGAATGCAGTCTTCAGGGTGTTAAAAACATGTACATCTTATAAAGACATTGATAAATAATTAATCTTCAAAAATCTGCAAGTGTTGATAATGATCCCTTGCTTACTCTTCTGAAAAAGGTGAGTACATCTTTCAGGCAATTAATTCCAAGTCAGTATCTTAAATACATGACTGTACCACTAAGCATTTGAAAGCTGTGGAGCATTGTGTTGTGTGAACTAAAACTTACGGAGATTTCACATAAAACTTCGCAACCTCAATCCTTTAATTTGAGTCTATACTGCCCTGTTTTCCTGCAGTGACATAGACAGAAGATGGCACTGTTTATTCATAGTTCCAAAAATGAAAAGCTATTTTCCTGCTCTTTCAAGGAAAAATAAATGTTATTATACAGGGAAAACAGAAAAGAAAATGGAGATGATAATATTTTTTGAGAAATAGATACTTTCTGCTGAGTCAGGACATAGGCCTGTTAAAGCTGCTGTTTTGTCGCAGCTCAGACAGGAGCCACATTTAGTCATGATAGCTGTACAGAGTTCCAGTCTCTGTGAAATGGGGCTGAAGTACAACATATTGAGATCAAATACCAGAGGAGGAGGACGAGGAGGAGGAGTGGGTTAGTGTTACTCATAGAATCATAGAATATGCTGAGTTGGAAGAGACCCATCAGGATCATCAAAGTCAACTCCTGGCTCTGCAGAGGACACCACAACAATCCCGTCTTGTGCCTGAGAGCACTGTCCAAACACTTCTTGAACTCTGTCAGGCTTGGGGCTGTGACCACTTCCCTAGGGAGCCTGTTCCAGTGCCCAGCCACGCTCTGGGTGAAAAACCTTTTCCTGATAGCCAATCTAAACCTCCTCGAACACAACTTTAGCCATTCCACTGAAACCTTGTACTGCTCACAGAGTCTGCCCCTCTGCTTCCCCTCATGAGGAAGTTGTAGATGGCTGTGAGGTCTCCCCTGAATGTCCTCTTCTCTAGACTGAACAGGCCAAGTGCCCTCAGCCACTCCTCACATGGCTTCCCCTCCAGGCCCTTCATCATCTTTGTAGGCCTCCTTTGGACAGTCTCTAATAGCTGTATATCTTTCAATTAAAGTTGTTTATACACTGAAAAAATCCTTTGAGAACATGATTGTACAAAAGATGCAGTTGATAATTGGGTCATTAATACAGGGTATCATATCATCTAAGACAGATTATTTTGTGAAAAGATACTGTGCCTTCATGGGTGAAGCCCCAGAATTCACAAAGAGGCTCCTGATCTTATGAGCATTCACATACTTGCTTCTTTTAAAGTCTTGTTTGTAAGGGAACTTAATATGCCCAGTCAGATGTTTTTGCAAAATTAATCTTAATCTGCAAAACATCTGATGTTTGAAAGAAATGAAAAGAATTAATTTAAATGGGAATTACATTATATTATAGTGCAAATGGGTAGTCATGAATATATTACTACATTCTCACAGTTAATGAAAATTACTTGAATCTACTTTGAAAGTCTATTTTGAGTAAACAGTAGGCTTGTTATAGATAAGCCAAAACTATTACATTTAAATTATTGGCTGTAGCTACAGACAAACTATGTCAGAGGTACTTTCCAATACTTCTAACTAGTGGTCTCTTTGGTATGTCTGTTATTAGTTTCAAATTAGCTCCAGCATGTCCTTCACAGGTAACTGTTGGTAAAGGAAAGAAGACTGTCCTTGGGAAAGTAGGAGGTTTAGCTCCCATTTGCAGAGTTTTAATTGTTAATTTTTGCTTGTGCTCATTTGTTTGCTTTCATGCTATAAATTCTAAGCCTTGAGGATTGGGCTTTGGAATATTACTATGATTTTTCTGCTCAATTGTTTCTCTTATAAAATAGCTTCTTTGGTGTGACTAGAGTTGTTGATCCAAACAAGGCAAAATAGGATTTGGCCCAGCATGAAAATAAGGTTCAGGATGTGAACAATACCAGTAAGAAGGATTTTTCTTCTGGGAAGGCAGTAAGTTAGGGTTTTTTTGAACAAGCGCAGCAAGAGCACTTCTACAAAAACAGTGCTATAAAAATGTTTGCCTAACTAAATGGGCTTCTATGCTTTTTTAGTTAATGCCTATGGTATTGAGTAAGATATCCTGTTTTGCTCTGGAGGGTATCAATTGTTCCTGAGAAGAACAGCACAAACAGTTCGTGATAGTCTTTGAAAATGCTTGTAATTCACTCCCATTTCATTCTGTGGTAAATCTGAAATAATTTACATCAGTAAAAAGGTAATTGAAGCTGAACAATATTTCTTCTGGGGTTTGGTTTGGTTTGGTTTTTTTTTCTTTTTGGTGCCACTTAAAAAAATTTTCAGGTTTTGTAGATGATATAGGATTTCAGAATTGAAGTATGGGCTTTGATCTATTTATTTGATGTCTCAATGATCTCAAAATAAGATTTTGAACTATGTTGACTTGCATTTTAACAGTCCTGCTTTATTTCTTCTCAGCTGAATTCTTTGCTGTAAGCATAGTGGTATTTATAAAAAATGTTATAAAAAAAAATTATGGGAAATTAAGCAAGTAAAAACTCACTTGGTAAAGACAAGTTCAGAAAGATGTTCATGTTAGGAGTATTGTTACAGCAGGGATACTGTAACATGCCTATATCAAACCAGGAGTCCCGTGGAAAGGAAATATATATGGACAGATTCTTGGTAGATGTTTCAGAGATGTTTATTTCTCCAGCCGCATGGCCGGAGCTCTGCTGAGGAACTGTTACAGTCACCGGACCAAGGGTCCTTTTGCCCACGCAGGGAAACACAAAACAACCAATGGGGAACGAGGCTGACCAGGGGCAGGGAAACCCTGTGCCTCCCCTCAGGGCTCCTCTCCCAGGGCTACATGGCAGGGGGAGGAGACTCCGACATTTCACCCGTTTTATCTTAATAAAAGGAGAATGAAAACAACTGGATAAACATAACAAGAACAGTTTCAAAGCAAAACAAGCCACCCTCCTGAGTCTTTGAATGTCCAAACAGATTCTCTGGAACATCTTAGGGCTGACAGAAGGGAGACAGGACTCTCCAAGCATGCTTTGTGGGGAAACTGAGGCAGGAGAGGGTTTAATTTCTTCCCTTCCCCTTTTCATCCCCCACTCGGCATTGGAAAGGGATTTTTGGGGAAACAATTGGCAAAGGTATGGTTTTGTGAGGGAAACCATGGATGAAAAAACAGATTGGGAATACACTGGGGGTAATAGGACATAGGGTAAAAGGGAAAGGTGGGATTAGGAAAGGGAGACTGTAGGGGGGGCTTACAATGGAGATATTGTCTAACATGACTACGATTTTTTGCATATATACTGCCTTTTACAGGAACACCATCAGGCCCAGTAACCTGCGATGCTCGTAACCCTTTTCTACCTTGTATAATTTTGAATTCCACCACCTCTCCATATCCCAAGCTTGGGATGCATTTTTCAGGGTTATTCTTTTTAATAGCAGTTCTATGAATGAATATGTCTTGTTGGTTGTCACATCTTGTTATAAAACCATAATTTTGTTTAACATTGTACCATTTTACTATTCCTAAAATCTTAGCTACAATGGTATTTTCCTTTTTCCGAGTGGCTGCTGTTTTCTGTCTCGCTGTGTCTTTGCTCTCTCTTTCGGTCGCTCCCATGTTGGAATTGTCAGGGCTGCTTGTGCTTGTGCGCCCTTCCCAGAGTCGCATTCGGGGCTGCGCGGGCTGGGCCGGGCCGTGCTGCTCAGTTCTCTGTGCGTCGCCTCCTCTGGTCGCAGCTTCGCTGACGCTGCCAGGCCCTGCAGCCATGTCTCGGCCGGGCCCCCGAGCGACGACTCCCCCACACCCTGCTCCAGCCAGCGTTTTGGCTGGGCCCCAGCTCCACTCTGCTGCTGGCAGCCGCCGCCCGCATGCCGCCCCTCTTGGTCAGGCGTTCATGGGGCTTGCTCCATCATGCACTGCGCGGGGCGGGCACCGCTGGGTCGTGCTGCTCCCGCTGCCCCTCGCTCCACCACCGACACTGCGGCTCGCGAGGCTCCGCCCACGCACGGGAACTGCCTTGCTGCTGCTTGCAGAGCGCTCGGTGCATGTGGCTGAGGCTGCACGGTCCCTGAGGCACGCTTCCCTTCACCAGGACACAGCTGACATCGCTCAACAGTCTCGGTAATTAAATAATAGTCACGAAAATATTCTTTCATCGGTATATCTTTTGACTCAGAATTTAACTGTGTCCAAACGGTGTTCCAAAAGTCTTTGGTAAGAATTAAGTCCCAAGAAACATAGAAAAAGTTCTTAAACAACCATGCCAGGAAGTGTTTCAGTTCTTTTTGAGCTTGAATTAAGCTAAAATTTACAAATTGTTGTTCAAGAATCATTTTAAGTTTAAGATAAATGTCTGTATGCGGCTCTGAAAGCCAAGAGTCTTCCCACGGTTCTTCCATAGTTTAGATATGGAATAGCAAAACAAAACCAAGAAGAGGAATCCAAAGTTTCTAGGGTTTACTCACACAAATCAGTCGCTTAGGGATTGGGGATTGTTCTGCTCTCAATTCTCCACCATTTGTTACAGCAGGGATTACTGTGACACGCCTATATCAAACCAGGAGTCCCGTGGAAAAGAAATATATATGGACGGATTCTTGGTAGATGTTTCAGAGATGTTTATTTCCCCAGCCACATAGCCGGAGCTCTGCCGAGGAACTCTCACAGTCTGGGTTGAGGATCCTTGCCTGCACAGTGAAACACAAACCAACCAATGGGGAACGAGGCTGACCAGGGGCTTGGGAAACCCCGTTTCTGTCCCCTCAGGGCCCCTCTCCCAGGGCTACATGGCAGGGGGGGAGGGCCCCCGACAGTCTTCCTCATCTTCACCTTTAGGACTATCTCTGGGAGCATGTCTAGGAACTGAGGTTTTCTCCTTTCCCATTTGGAGCAAAAGTCCTCATCGCTTCCATCTCTCCCTGTTCAAACTTCTCATGAAATTACAGCTGCGTCAGCATCTGCCTATCTCAGTGCAGGTGCTTTTGCTAACAAGCACAAATTGAACACTCCATCCCCCATATCTTCATGAAATTACAATGGGTACTCTTCTATATCATAGCTTCACAACAGAATTTCAGCTTTAAGCATCTCCTCTTTCTCTTCCCTCAGGTTTTCAGCTCTTCACAGCAATAAAAGGGTTAATCTCACCTCGGCCTTGCAGCTGGAATGTGGCTTATCGCAGTTGAGGGGGGGGGGAACCAAGCCGCTCCGACTGCCCACAGCAGGGCTGTGGGGGGGTTCCATGGGTGGAACAGGGCCCATCAGCTCCAGGATAGCCGTGGCCTGGCCCGGCCTGGCCCAAGCAGGGCCTGGGCCAGGCCCACTGGCCCCCACACGGGGCCCACAGCCACCTGTCCCAGCACTGGAAACGAGAGAGAGCCTCTGCCTCAGGGTTTCTATTCTTAAGTGTGGATCACAGAGGCGGTCACAACTTTAAGTGGCTTAAAGAATTGTCCATATTCAAACTGGCCAGCTGATAGGTTCTATCAGGTCACAAAGGAAGCTGTAAGCACCCCTTGGCAAGGACATCACTTCCGGGACTATGCTTGCTAACCCATGACACCTTGATACCAAAACGATTCAAAACAAAATGATGCCTTAGATTTAACTTTCATATTTTTCAAATCCTATACCGCCTAGTGTGTAACTCTGAAGTTTCTTGTAGCCTGTTAACTTCTGCTCTCTCACGCTAGGTAGATATAACAAAGCTTCTCCAGGCCTGCTCTCCAAGGACACTCAGACTGTCCTAGGCCCAAAAAGTATAAACTAAAAATCTCTAAAGGGGAGGCAAGCTTGGGGAAATTACATCATTAACTGAAGCTTTAATTGGAGAATTAACCCTAATATGCAAATGAACCTAACTTATAAAAGCATGAAGAACTTGTGACCTGTCATCCATCTTGGGGTCCATTTTTGGTAGTAGCCTCTGGCCTCCCCATGGTGTACTTTTGAAGGCCTTTCAAATAAATACCTACCTTTATTCCCTTATTCTTGTCTAGCTTCTGTTTTTAGGTGGCCACTTCAGGCATCAAAATGCCTGAAATTTTGCTCCTATAATCTCCTGTCCCCCATCACAAACAAAACAAGTTCTCTTGGAATGTGTTTAGACAAATGAAAACTGTATTTAACAGATGCAGAGTAGGAAAACAACAAATGTTGGATAGGGGACTTGTACTTTATGCTTATTATATCCTTCATTTGGTGGAAGATGAGAGACTTAGAAGTTACGCAGTCCTACATTATGTACTTGAAAAGCTTTTTTTTCCACTGACATTCTTTATTCTTGTAGTGGGTTGAACCTGAGTTGATGGACAGTCTTTTAGACTAATGACGCTTCTCACAATTTACATATTTAAACCACACGGAAAGGCTGGAATTGCCTTTTGTCCGAGCTTGCCTGCAGGAAGGTGGAGGGGGCCTCGGAGCCTCCGGGCTCCACTGGGTTGGGCTGGGCCGGGGCCCCTGCCCCCCTCCCCTTTTCCCAACTCCGCAGCACAGCCCCTGGGCCACTGGGGGGGGGGAACTGTCCCAGAGCCGCAGGCAGCTAATACCAGCCATGGACTGCTGCACAGCTAAACCCATCCCGCGCGGCTTCCTGGGACCGGCGGGTCCCTTTCCTCTCCACACGCAGAGCCGGCGGAGCCAACAGGAGCCGGCATAGCCTCCTGTCTGCAGCCAGCACACTTCGCCCTGAACTGAAGAAAACACCATGCAGCCAGCAGCACAAAGGGACCGAAGCTTTCTCCACCGTAAAGCCTGAACAAGAACACTCTTCAACATGGCGGCTTCAGAGTCAGAGAGGAAGAGAAAGTGAGTCACATGAGACGAAGCTGAACATGGCGACGGGAGAAAAGAGGGCGGTGCCGCGTTTCTCGCACGTAGCTTAAAAAACTTCTTGCATGCAGTTGTAAGAAACTGTAATATCACAAACTGTTTGTCTCTTTAATCCATTTGAAATACATGGGGGGATGAAAAATTCACGTGTGGCCTGTGAAAATTGTGAAGAGTGCCTATGCCAGGCTACATAGAAGCATTGAAAGGCTTTTTAGAGACTTGTGGCAAAAAAAAGCCTTTGTGTTCAGGTCAAAGTAACTCATCCTTAAAAAGATTAATAACCCCATGTGATGGTCCATGTTTGGCAGTGTGAAGGAACTGTGAGATTTTCATGGAAGAGATTAGTTTTACACCACAGCAGATTGTTTCTTTCCGGGCGGGTCTGCTGTTGGTGGCAATTTGGGAACCATGTGCAGCTGAAGAAAACCCTTTTTCCTTAAGCATATGAAAGAGACTAATCAAGAACTGCAACTAAAATCCCATGTTCTGTTACCCTTTGTGTGAGTTGGGTAAAAGGAGGAAAGTGCTGGAAAGGGGGAGGGGATTTGCTTTAATTTCTTGTTATTTCTCTTTACTTTTAATTCTAGTAGTAACAAAACTCCTTCTTTGTACTGCAACTGTTAAGTTTTGTGCCTGCTTTGCTTTCTCCTAATTCTTATCTCACAGAAGGAAAATAAGTAAGTAATAGATATTTTGAACCAAACCACTACAATTCTGAATGTGTAATGACTTGAAGCTTGCTGGCTCATCAGCCACATGTGATATAAAATATATCTTTCTCTGGGCAGAACTGTTGTTCCACACAGTACTGTTTTTCTGTTTGTTCCTTTTTCAAAACCTCTACGGAAAGGAAGTTAATAAATCCCTCTCTCTGCAGGCAGATGTAAGAATTGCCCAATATTCCACCCCCATCTTTTCCTTTTCACCCAAGGTGACACATTCGCTTCCACCTTTTCTTCATTTTCCTTTCTCTCATATTCCTCTACCAAAGCATTCTGACATGCATATCTTGCAAGCAACCAGCTCCAATTATGGTTTTGTCTTATGGAAGCTTGAATCTCAAAGTATGTACTGACAGAACCTAGTTAAACAATGCTGTGCCTCCTAGAGGTTTTTCCTAGATTAAAATATAAATTCATGCCATATCATTTACTCCAGCCGTATTGACACACTCGTATGTATTGTAACAAGAGCTCAGCTGCAGCCAGTGGTACTTGGCAACCTAAAGAGGCAGAATGTAATTACTGAAATTTGGGCTGGACACTGAGTTATCTCTGAATCTTTCATGAGAAGTATCAGAAAATCATGAATGAATATAAACACCCATGACTTCTGATAGTTCTTCACTTCTGACTAATAACTTCATTTAAAAAAAAGGTTTCAGAAATGGATTTTGATTAACATTATTATAAATAAATTGCATTTCTGTTGCTTTAGCAGGTGAGGGGAACACATCTTTTGTTTTACTTCTCTGAATTTTCTGACTTAGTTTGTATGATTTGCATTTTTAAGTTTGGAAAAAAGCTAAAATTTTTCTCACGGACAGAGTTAATATTTTTTGACATTGAAGTAGATCATATAGGTGATTTTATTCTAATTATTCTGTCAAGGAACTTTGTTTTTGGTAGTAGGAATTTTTTTTTCAAATTGACTGTTTTCATCTCTCTATAGATTTACATGTTCCTTCTTCCCTATGTATTTTTTTCTCTATGCATTTAATTTTCACAACTGATTACCTGAAAATGCAGGTGTGGATTGATTTTCAAGTTCATCAGCTTTCATTCCTATAAATATTTTAACAAAAAAAAAAGAGACGTTTTCTTAGCTATTTCCCTTTGTATGTCTATGTAAACAAATAAGGATATAAACTTGAATTAGTATCCAAGCATATAGACCAGTTCTGTGAGAGGTGTACATTGCATGAAAAGTTTAGGATAGGGAAACAATATTTGCAACCTTTGATAACCAAGCTGTGTGAAACACTGAACTGAGATTAGGGAATAGGCCAACAACAACATTAACCCTCTATTTATGCAGAATTCCATTACAGTTTATTAGATATCGTATTCACACGGCATTATGGACCCAGGGGTTTTGAAAGGCAGTATGTTAAAAGAATGGGTTTGTAAACAGGTGCTCTCTACTTCTAAAAACTCTTGCCAGAATCCTTCTGTGAAGCATTAAGCAGAGTTTAAAGCACTAATGCTTTTCCTCCTTCCAGGTGATTTTTTTAGTTGTAAGTGTATGTGTCTTAATTTCACTGGATGCTTCAATAGACACCCGTTCATTCATTAGAAGACAAAAAAAAAGACCTTTGTTAGATTGTGCACTTAGGCTACGAATCTTTGGGACAAGGTTCTGTCTTTGCTATTTTAGAATAATTCAAAGATTTCTAGGACTGTCAGATAATGGATGGGCCTGTGGTGGGTTAACCCTGGCTGGATGCCAGGTACCACCATTGCTGCTTTATCACTTCCCTCCTCAACTGGACAGGGACAGTAAATACAGCAAAACGTTTGTGGGTTGAGATCAGGACAGGGAGAAGTCCCTTACCAGTCACTGTCATGGGCAAAACAGATTCGACTTGGGGAAAATAGTTGAATTTATTACCAATCAAATCAGAGTAGAATAATGAGAAATAAATCCAAATCTTAAAACACCTTCCCCTTATATCTCCCTCCTCCCTGGGCTCAACTTCATTCCTAGGTTTTTTTACGTCTTCCACAGGGAGATGGGGAATGGAGGCTGCAGTCACACATGTTGTCTCTAACACTCCTTTCTCCTCAGTGCTGGGACTCCTCACACCCTTCCCCTCCTCCAGCACTGGGTCCCAATCACAGGAGACAGTCCTCCATGAACTTCTCTAACGTGAGTCCTTCCCATGGGTTTCAGTCCTTCAGAAACAGACTGCTCCAGAGTGGGTCCCCTGTGGGGTCACAAATCCTGCTGGCAAACCTGATTCCAGTGTGGACTTCTCTCTCTGCGGGGCCTCAATTTCTGCCAGGAGCTTCCCACAGGGTCTCATGAGGGTAAATCATAACTTCCAGTTCCTTGGTATTATGCTACTTCTCTTTTGAAGGGAATATGCCTTTTTCATTAGGATGAATTAGCAGAGCCTTTCGGAAAGAACACCAGTAAGGATCCCTTCAGTCTACTGGAAGCATATCCTTTGTGGTTTCATGATGGGAAAATCAAAGGTACCATTAAGATAATGAAATCTACACATTTCATATAATCCTGTGTTATGGCACTTTTATTTTTTTTTGTGATAAGCTTTTTCTTTTGTGTCTCTTCAGAATATCCTGTAAACCCTTCAAACTTAAAACTTGGACAGCAGAGATGCTCAGAGAACTGTGATAAAATAACACAAACATCTTGGGTCCAATCTGCATGTATTTTTAAAATCTAATTGCAACACTATTAAAATGCTCAGAAGACTAGTATATTATATGTACTTTGATCACATATTTAAATACATTTAAGTAGTTTAAATATAAAAGGCCCTTATAACCTTATAAACTCTAAGTAAGAGACAATTCTAACAGTCTAAGAGCTTGTTAAAAAAAAGGTTGTATTCTCATTTCAGTCCAAGATTTTTAGAAAGGGAACTAATGTAAAATATATGTTAATCAATTTAAAAATGCATTCAGAGATCATGACAATAAAATTAAGGCAGAATGACTAGTAGAAGAATGCCTAAATTATTCAGTTTCAAGACTGGCATTCAGTTGCATATGACAGAATTATTTAAACGTGCTTCATGACATTCTGCTTTTGAACTGAAAGATAATTGCCTCTTATCTTTTAGTCAAATTACTCTTGAGAACTAATGGTGTCAAAAAAATCTATTTCTGTGTCAGTTTGGTGCTACAAGTTGAATGTGTGCCCAGACTTTAGCCAGGCAGCAAAATGCATTGCTGAATGTACCAAAGAAAGAAGTGCCCGTCTTATGATATGGAAATCATTGGGCCCCAATCAAGAGGAAATCGGGGCCCTTTAGTCTGAATCTCAGCTGTATTTCTCTTGAATGGAAACCTTTGCAAGTGTCTGCAATACCAGGAGATATTTACTGAAGGGAAAGGATGGAACCCTTGTGGTACAAGTGAAATGGCCGAAGGCAGCACCATTTTAGATATGGCTATGCTTGGTGAAGGAGCTGATCCTTGGTACAAAGGAGGAATGACTGAAACAGCCTGAAGTCAGGCAAAAATGCTTGTTTTTATTCTTAATATGATAATAAAACTTCAGAAGAAATTCCTACTGTTCATCACTTCACTGTTATATTAAAAATCTTGCCCTTCATTTTTACTCTTTCTCCAAAGTGTCCTGGGATGACTAACCTAGAGTCCCAAGGGATTTTGATCAGTGAGAACTCCCTGATGAGAACCTTGAGAGTTGCTGGGCAGTGACTTCCATGCCAAAGTTATGTGGTCAATGAGACCACAATAAAAATAAAATAGTAAAATAGGAGTGTGTTCTAAGGTCATACAGCGACAGTTCTCTATCCCTCCTATATTGAAGACATAGAAGATGTAAAAACTGTAAAACTGTCTGTAGCTGCAATATACTTGTCCTGGGCTACATAATTTGAAATAATTTTTTGGTTATATATTTTTTTCTTTTTCTCTTTTTTTTTTTTTTTCCAGATGGATTGTCTCCTGAGAAAATCTTCCTTGAAAAATAATGGACAATCAGTATGGTTATACTGATTTTGTGAGTTCCTTCTCTCTCCCCTTCTTCCCTTTCCTCTGAACTGAACATTTTTATTATTTTCAAATGAAAAGACAGCAGCAAAAATTTCAAGAACTTATGGAATGTCATGGAAATGGACAGATGCAAGTTATGAGCCACGGTTTGCTACTGAAAAAAATCACTGCACTATAAAGGTAACATTTTGGAATAGGAGAGATTATAAATGCATGTGAAGCTTTTATGGCACTCAAAACATCTCTTGTGTTACTTCTTTGATGTTTTTTAGTGTGTGCGTTCACACTAAAGTCTTCCTATGTTTCTTTCAAAATTGAACAGAAATCTAGTGGAAAACTAGTCTTTGTTGATAGTGTTTATTGAAGTAGTTGCTTAATGATGTGCTTTCCTGCATGTTTAGTAAGCTGGATATTAATAAAGCCTCTATACTTGGAGGGTGTTTTGAAACTTAAGCACTTAGACCTCCTCTCCCAGTTTGGAGGCCACAGTCAGGTACAGATTTGCTAAAGGAGTGAGCTCGGACAGGGCCCTCATATGTGCTTCTTTTTCTGCAGTATAGTTGCAGCTGTGCAGATGTGAAGCATTGCCCTACTGCTTACTTCTGACTTGATCTGAATGTTGGTACCTGTTGTGGTTCTAGCTCGCTAAGCGCCAAGCCCCACAAAATCTGTTATTTTGCATAAGGGGAAATAGAGAATATTGAGGAAAACTAGAAAACTGCAAGGCAAAACAGGTTCAGGCTTAAACAGTTGCTGTAAAAAGAAGTTTATTGCTAACAGAATTAAAAGTAACAAAAAAAAATTAATAAGAGATTAAAGCAAAACTCCCCTCTCTTCCAGCACCCCCTCCTTCCCACCAAAATTGCACAAGGGAAAAAATCCAAAACATGGGATTTGCTCAGCGCTGCAGTTCTTAAAAATCTCTCCAATATTTAAGGAAAAAAGAGTTTTCTTCTGCTTTAATGTGGTTTCCAAACTGTTACCAGCAACAGTCCTGCCCAAAACAAATCTGCTGCAATGAAAAACATCTCTCCCATGAAAATTCCACAGTTCATTTATACTGCAGTCATGGGCCCGTAGACATAGGATTTTAATCTTTTAAGGATTAGGATTTAATCTTTTAAGGATCAGTTATTATGACCTGAAAACAAAGGCTCTCTTCTTCACAATCTCTAAAACCTTTTCACTGCTTTTATATAGCCTGGCATAGGCATTTTCATATCTTCATAAGCTGCACGTGAATTCCCCATCTCCCTATGTACTTCAAATGGGTTAAAGAGACAATACAATTTGTGATATGACAATTTTTTTCTACAGCCTGCAGAAAGCATTTTTAAGCTACGTGCTAAAAAAAAGCACCTCTGCCTCTTTTTCCCTATGTGACTACTTCCTCTTTCTTCCTGACCTTGGAGCCGCCATATTCTTCTCCCTCATGTGACTTGCTTTACTTTTCTTTCTTGCTGACTTGGGAGAGAAGATGTCCTCACCGGCTACATATGATATTCCTTTTGATTCGGCGTGAGGTGTGCTGGCTGGGGGAGGGGGCACCCATCAGCTCCGCCAGCTCTGCTTGGAGGGAAGGGGAAGCCTCACTGGTCCCCAGAAGCCACACTGGGTGGTTTTAGCTGTGTGGCAGTCCACGGCTGTTTTAGCTGCCTGTGGCTCCGGGGTGGTTTTTTTGCAGCAACTCAGGGTCCGTGCTGGTGCACCAGGGGAGGGGAGGGGAAAGGGGGAAAAAGAGTCCAGCCTGGGCCAGAGGCCTGGAGGCCTCCCCCCGCCTCCCAGCAGGAGAGCCGGAAACAAAAGAAAATTCCCGCACTTGTGCTGCCTTTAAATATGCAAAATCGCTAGAAGCGCTATTGGCTTAGGAACTCGTCCATCAACTCAGTCTCAACCCACCACAGTACCCAAATTGTATTTACAGTTCTTGTATCATTTCTGCATTGGTGCCATAGGAATTCTTTGAATGGCACAACTGCAAAAGAAAATATTGTCCACATAAGTAATCAAAACTCTTGCAATAAGTAGCAATTCTACAGAAAATGGAAACATTTACATTCAAGTTTATTGATAGAACTTTTTCTTTCTTTAGACTGTAAACAGGCTTTTGTATATGGCTTCTGCCATATTTTCATTGCAGGAAAGAAAAGAAAAAAGTTAATAGTTCCTTTGATCCATAAAGTATAGTCAAAGATCTAGGAAAGAGGACTGTAAGAGATCTTCCGAGTTGAAAAACAGTCATTTATTAACTAATAGCAGTTATGTTCTAGAACCTCTCCATAAATATATCTTCCAAAAAAATTTTCTTTTATTTCCACCATTATTCTATCAAAACTTAAAAATCAACTGTCGCTGTTATCCCCAGAGAACGGTGAAATCACGACATGAATCCTGGTCAAATGATACGGCCAAAGCAGAGCAGAGCAGAGCTAAGACCATGTTTAATGGAAAGCTCGTCTTTTATAGTGTGGTTCTCAATAAAAAACTTACATGATTGGCTTATTCACCCACCACCTCTGAAGGTGATAGGTTGAGCAGTAAGACACCCATTTCCAAATATTATTCTCACAAGACTGAAAACAATTCTAGTGTTCTCACAGCAACCTGCAGGTGCAGAAATGGTTTACATTCCCTGAAACTGTTGTCCATCCAGTTTGCATGAGAACGAAAGCTTTCACAGAGAAGCTGTGAGAAGCTGGATTTCTCTAACTGCTCTCTCATGAGAAAGAAAAGTTTCACAGGAAAATTCCTCTGCTCCTGCCTTTTAGCATCCACAGTTCCCCCTTTTTGTCTGAGACCAAAAAGGTCGCGCTTGTAATCCTCTGCAGGATCTCTTGCAAAGGAGAACAAACACAGCATAAGGAGTCTGTTTGGTAGTGGCCAGTTACCAAACAGAATCTAAACCAGATACTGATTTAAGGCAGGCAGAGGGATTCTCCAGCAATGCCATGAGAAATACATTTAGCGAACCCAGCTATACATCCAGTCATTAATTCTAAATAACCTTGAGGGTTCTACATCAATTACTACTTCTAGATAGCCTTAAGGGCTCTAATACTCTGCATAACATTTTGACTCAATAACATAAAATTCAGTCTCTGAAATACAGTCTCTGCTTGTAGAAGGACCAGGCTGATGGTCGACATCTTGGTCATCATCAGAGGGATCCTTCGATGGATGATCTGCATTCTGGTCATCATTTGAAGCTTGCCTTGGTGGTCGCCTGTTCTGCTTCTGGTGCTGCAGGCCAGAGCGAATGCATCTTGTAGGTAGCCATCATATCCCAGTACCTGTGGGAATACAAGCATACCCACGCCACCAAGCAATAGCTTATAAAGGCCTTCCCACTTCTCACTGAGTAGGTCCTGTACCCAGACCTTCGCTCGAGGCAGGTGCATCTTGCCTGCAGACTGCAATGAGAGAAAATAATTGAAAATAACAGAATTATTTGAATTTGGTAGCACTGTAAAATGATTATTTCCCCGTGTCTTCTGAGAGACATAGGCAAAGCCAGTATCAGTTTTCACAGAAGCACGCACACCCAAGATCACAAAAGCGAGTTTCCAATGGGCAATGATATCACGACCTTTCTCTCCAGTGTGAGCGGATGCCCACATAAGTGAGGAGAAGGTGTGAATAAACCTTTTTGCAATGCCTTAGCTTATGCAATTTTATCAGGCTGAGGAGCTACCCATGCAGGGCTAGCCAGAGTGTCAGCCCAAGCATTACCTTCTGTTATGAAACCTGGCAATTTAGTGTAGCTTTGTGTATGCAAAGAATGCACTCGAGCTTGAGTATTTATCAGTGACCAAACTCAAAGCTACCTGAGATCCACTTGATAAACCTGTTGAGCAGAAACAGCCAATTGAACCTCCTGCGGCACTCATCGTGCTTCAGGAGTCAATTTCTGAGGTGAATTCAACTCAGGGTCCTCCTTTTAAAATTCCAAAAGGTGAGGATAGCTGTGCTGTGGTTAGCTTTGAATAAGACATAACCCATTATTGATACCCAGCAACTTCTGAGCATCATTCAAAGCCTTAATAGAATCTGAGAATTGCACCTCTCTATGTTGCATTCTAATCCAGAATTTTGACTCCTAAGTATTTCCGAGGAGATATATCTGCATCTTTCCTTGGAACTCTGGAAGCACTGAAAAACCACGAAGCTGCACTGGATAAAGCCATAGCAAACCTGGTGAAACAGGAAGAGGGACTAAAGACTGAAGAGAGCCTGCAGAGGGGACGGCTGGAGAGCCTGTCCAAGGAGATGTATCTGCAGCTAAAGAAAAAAATTGAGAGAGCTCACGAGTGTCCCGAATGTGGGAAAATATCAGATCAGCTCAGTTCTCCTCATACACCAGCGGAGTCACATAGAAGAGAGATCCTGAAAGATCTCAGTGACTACGAGGAAACAACTTACTCAGATTAGATGGAGATGAATACTCACTAAAAGAACCCTTATAGCATGACTGGAGTCTAAGATGCCTATTGCAGCTGTGTAAAATCCACCCTGGCTGATTCCCAGGTGCTGGCTGCAAGCTGGCATAGCAGGCCTGTGTCAGGGGAGCTATGCCCTGGGAAAGCATTTGACTCCCCTTTGCATTCCTGGTCAATTCCCTAAACGTATTAAAGGTTGACCATTAGCATGAAATACAGACTGACAGTATTCTGCAACATGACCTATCCTGCTGCATCTTCTGCGGAGAATAACCCTGTTCTCTTTGTTTCTCCACTTTTTTCTAATTTGGTTTGGAGTGCTCTTAACTCTAGGCCTCTTTTGTCCTAAATATTTCCTAACAAAACATTCAGGTTTATCCACCTTCCCTGAATTGGAGAAAACCTGCTGCACAGGAAAAACCTGGACCATCCCATCTGTGCTATTATCACTACTTTGTTTCATTGTTGCATTGCATTTGCGGGCTTGCTTAAGCAACCTGCCGTGAAGCAAATGTTGGCCTGGCAACGCTGCTCACCCCTCCGGCCAGGAGCGTGCCCAACGATCCCCTGGGAGACTGGCATGTCGGCCCTGGGCCAGAAGGCGTGGCCGTGCCCCCTCGTACGGCCGGGGCTGCCACTGCCGCTTTCGGCCGCGCCAGCGCTGGACTGGCAGGTGGGGCCGCGCCGGAGCCTGGAGCCCCGGCGGGCGGGGTGGCAGGGGGTAAAACCTCGAAGGCTGGAACCCGGGCGGCGCCTGGCGCCCGGGATCCTGTGGCTCGAGTTTGCTCCCGCTTTCGTGGAGGAGTGGGGGGTTATGACAGCCGGTATCGCAGACACGATCACCTCAGCCCCCACCTCCCGCAGCGCGAGCTCCAGGGGCGCGGGCGCCGACCTCCCCCCGGCTCCACGGCCGAGGCCGGCAGCGCCGCTTCTGCCCACGCCGGCTCCGGGGCCGGAGGCGAGGCAGCGCCGGAGCCCGGAGCCTCGGCGGCTAGACCGGTGGTGGCCGCAACAGGGGCTGGAGCTACGGTCCGCGCGGGCACCGCAGCCGCCAGCTCTGACGCCTGCGCGGCCGTCTCCGGCGGTGTGCGCGGAGTGTCCGGCCCCACGGCCAAGGCTGGCACGGGGACTAACTGTAGTGGCAGCCCGGCAATAACTGCCGCTACCATTTGCTCTGGCAGTGCCGCGAATTCTGCTTTTATGTCATGCAAAACTGCTAAGATCTGTTCCCCCATAGAGACAGAATTCAGGAAACTTGGCTCATGCGCCTGCGGGCGGGAGGGAGGCCCTCTCCAAACATTTGCGCATGCTCATCTTGCACGCGATCGAAAGTTACGGGATATGGGGCCGCAGGGGACCGGGACGGTATGGCCGCGCGCCAGAACCGACCTGGGCAGCCCATGTAATAGCGGTACAAGCAGCTGTAGCGCGGCTGGCAGTGATGCTGCGCCCGCTGGAGCCGCCCCCGGGGCTGCGGCGGGTGCTGGACCCACCTGGCAAGCGGGCGGCAGCGGATCGGCCCGGGGAGCGGCGATTTCTGCCGAAACGGCCGCCGCCGCGACTCCCCCAGCTCCCCCCGCCCCCGCCGGACGGCAGTGGTGGAGCTGAAGGCTGCTCCGATCCGGAGGGGTGGGATGTCCCGGAACGAAGGACGAAAGACGGTTCGTTCCCTCCGTGGTCGGAGAACATCCTGAGGACACAGAATTAAGCAGTCCCTTCCCTTTTCCTCCGTCTGCGATAAAATTCTCAGCTCCCATGAGCGTTATCGCAGATTTTAAGACAGAGAGTACCTTATTTGCGTCTTTATGTCCCATCTTTCCAGTCCACGGTTCCATCTCACGGCTTCGGTGAGGCAGCTGCTGCGCACGCCCCATGTCTCCGAGAGTCTGATATGCGATCGGAAGGCACCAGACCTTCTAAAGTCCGAGCGGCTGTATACGCGTTGGACGAGCACCAGATACTTTCGGTACCCGTCGGCTGGGACACCAGACATCCCAAGTCTGGGACGCAATTGCAGCACATGCCGCTGTTACCAGACCTTCTAAGTTTGCGGTTCCGGTACTCGCTCTGTGGCTCAGTCTGTGTTCCGCGCAGCTCCAGAGGGAGGCCAGCTGCAGCTTGGGAGAAACTCCCGTCCCGCGGGCCCGGGGAGGGTCCCGTCCCGCGGCCGCCGAAGTGGGGGGGCACACGCCTTTCTAAAGTCCGGTTTGCAGTACACATGAGGGGTCACCAGATCCTGTAAGGTCCGGTTGCAGTTGCAGTACACGTCGCGGGTCAGCAGACCCTCTAAGGTCCGGTTTCGGTACTCACTCCGTTCCATCCGAGACCTTCTAAGTCGGTGGGGTTGCAGTACACGCCGGTTGGTCACCAGATGTCGCTGTTATCCCCAGAGAACGGTGAAATCCCGGTCAAACATGAATCCCGGTCAACATGAATCCCGGTCAAATGATACGGCCAAAGCAGAGTAGAGCAGAGCTAAGACCGTGTTTAATGGAAAGCTCGTCTTTTATAGTGTGGTTCTCAATAAAGAACTTACATGATTGGCTTATTCACCCACCACCTCTGAAGGTGATAGGTTGAGCAGTAAGACACCCATTTCCAAATATTATTCTCACAAGACTGAAAACAATTCTAGTGTTCTCACAGCAACCTGCAGGTGCAGAAATGGTTTACATTCCCTGAAACTGTTGTCCATCCAGTTTGCATGAGAACGAAAGCTTTCACAGAGAAGCTGTGAGAAGCTGGATTTCTCTAACTGCTCTCTCATGAGAAAGAAAAGTTTCACAGGAAAATTCCTCTGCTCCTGCCTTTTAGCATCCACAATAAACTCCAGAGATTTAGAAAACTTCAAATCAAGCCTAAAATATTCCTTTGTCAGTAGACTTATTTCTTCAGGTTCTCAAGTTTGTTCCTATATACCTAGGGATTTATAGGAGGCAAATGGCTGTAATATATGCTGAATGCATGATCTCATGCTGCTGATCATCCTTCCACCCTGTTCTACCTAATTATTGGATTTGGGTAAATGAAATAATTTTACGAAACTTTTTGAAATGTTCACAAGAAGAAGTGCTATTTGATGTCTAAGAATGAGCAGACCTATTTTCCACCTCATCTGACAAAATGGAAGAACAACAGATTTTGGTTTTGCCAAGGTACAGATATTGGAATACTTTTGCAAACCAAAAACCACTTTGATTTTCCATTCTTGGGACAAGTATGACTACTGGTGTATGTTCTTGACAGTTACATAAACATGTTGTCTTCTTAGTAAAGCCTGAATGCTTTACATTTTTTTTATAGTGCCTTATCAGAATAAATTCTAAAACCCACTTAAAAAGACTAAAAGTGAATAGAATCACATATTTTATGTGTGAGAAGCACTAAACAAGGAAAACCAGAAAGTTCTTGGTTTGTTAGACTCTAGTACCTTAGTAAAAATTAAATTAACTAAACTTCGTCAGCTACAACTCTTTTATTTGATAACCAGTGCTTTTTCCCTTCTTCACTTTGTACTTTGTTTCTTTCAACCTTATTCATTCACTCAGGAGCAAGTTGGCTGTGAATTTCCCGCTACAAATAAGAAGAGAAATACCAAAAGGGACTTTTTGATGAATGTCTCCCAGATATCCTATTTTGTACAGATGAAGACTGAGTGAAAAAAGAAAGTGAGACATCACAGAAAAATTCTTAGAGAACAGCTGCAAAGTCCTGAATTAGGATAGAACTGAAACACTTTGAAAATCGAGAACCGCCTGTAGCTTTGTCATTAGGGTGTCAAACATATCAAAACTTTCTGTGACTTTCTCTGCATCTCTAGAGAATGCTCTATAATCAGTATTATTTTCTAAGGAGTTTTCCAGGTGAACCTAGATAAGTAGGATGATCTTGTTGAATCACCTGAGTGCCGATCTGCCAGCAGTTACTACTCTTGTAACAGAAGTGGTGAACTGGAGCATCTGCTGGTGTAAGAACTTGAAGCTGAAAATGTAGGCCTGGCTGTAAACTTTGGACCTCTGTAGTCATGCAGACAGGAGATCCTGAAAATAAAATCGCAATGCCTTAGGCTCCATTATACTTCTGGACACATGTAGGGATACACCTGTTTTATGTCATCACTAGAAAGCCTGTCCTTGGCAATCTATCTTGCAATCCCATGTAAGCAACTATGCTAACTTCAATGACTCTCTACATTTCTACCAAAAAGATTTTCTCCTAAATAAATTAGAATTGTACATTTTATTTAATTAACTATTTCATACACTGTATTTCCCTCCTGTGATTAATTTTCTTGTTACTAGATTTTTTAGACCAAGGCTTTTTTGTTACTCATTGTTCACTGACAAATTTTTACATTTTCATGTAGTTTTAAGCATTTAGAAACTCCACAGAGAAGAATACAAAGCTACACTAGTACAAAGTCTCTGGGTATGTAATGAATAGCTATTTGATACAAATTCCCTAATGTGTGAGGGTAAAGGGTACATAAATTTTTACTGAGGCAAGCCTTCATTGCTAAGGAAACTATGAAATCTTTTTTGCTGTTGTGTTGTAGTGAGGATGCTTCTTATGCCCTGTGGTTTTACATAGGCTCTAAAGCATAAAATCTATTAAAATATTAAAAATTATGAATTATTAAATTGAAGTTCATTTCAATAAGATAAAAGAACTCTCTGCTGTTTCTACATTAAGATGCAATCAAAGCTTAAAAGTTTTCAATGCTTCAGTGTCATTTAAAATTGAATTAAGTCCCATTTGTCAAAGAAGTCACAATGTCTGTGACTTTTGGGAACTGTAATGTTTTGCCATGATTGTTAATCTTTGTTTGGCAGTTTATAGCTGTCTCTGACAAAAGTATTCCAGCAGCCTTTCTGCATGACAATCAGCATGAAGCCTTTTCACTGAAGTGCCAATCAGCTCATTGTTCTTGGGCCTGCATAATTTTGAATGGAAAGCAGATAAATTACTTTACTTTGTGTATTTGTTATTTTATCTGACCTGAAATAATGAAGAATACTTGGCCTGTTTCAATGGGCTGAATAAACCTTTAAAATTATTCCTAAACATGTCAAACACTGGAAAGGTTGGTTGGGGGTTTTTTTTGTTTTGGTTTTCATTTTGGTGTTTTTTTCCCCCTTCAGTTGTTTATTCCTCCTTCAGGGAAATAATACATTGCCATACATTGCTAAATTTTCAGATGTGTGCCAGTGGTGGTTTTAAACTGAAATTGCATACCTTCACTTACTTTTGATTGTCATTAATATATTTTTGGTTTGAAGATAACAGAATGCTTTTTGATGGCAGTTCAGATAAACCTTGAAAGCATATAAGAATAATTTTGATTTTTCAAGGAAATACCAGTGTCCTGATTTTGGCTGGGATAGAGTTGATTTTCTTATTGGTAGCTGTACAGTGCTTTGTTTAGGATTCAGTATGAGAATGATGTTGATAATACACAGACGTTTTGGCTGTTGCTAAGAAGTTTTTTACCCTAAGTCAAGAACTTCATGGTCTGCCAGTGGGCAGGTGCACAAGAAACTGGGAGGGACCACAGCTGGGACAGCTGATCTGAACTGGCCCAAGGGGTATTCCACACCATAGAATGTCACGCCCAATATAAAATGGGGACATTTGGCCAGAAGGAGCCAGTCCCTGCTGGGGAATGGACTGGGCATGGTCAGCAGGTGGTGAGAAACTGTATTGTGCATCACTTGTCTTCCTTGGGTTTTCCCTTTCTCTCTATTCCCATCTCCTTTTTTAATACTATTATTAGTAGTAGGAGTCTTATCATCATTATTATAATATTTTAATTTGTTTCAAATATTAAACCGTTTTTTTTTTTGTCCCATCCAACAAGGGAAGGGAGGGGTGTGAGTGAGCAGCTGTGTGGTACTTAACTGCCAGCTGGAGTTAAATCAGAACAAAGAGTTTTTCTTCTTATTTCAGATACATTACTTCAGTTGCATCTTTAACCTATATTCTTCTGTCAAATATATCGCTTTCAAGTTATTTTCAATTTAGCAACACAAGAGAGATGAATAATGGGAAGAGTTTGTTTGCATGCTTCGTCACTTTAAAATGAAAAGCTTAAAAACTTTTAATGGCTCTTGATATCTCTTTAATACTGAAATTGAACAATTGTCCAAAAAAAAAAAAAAAAGACTGTCCATGAAAATGCCCTGTGATATCATTAAATTTAGGAAATACAAATGCAAGCACTTTTATTTGATTGCTTATAGTGCTTTTATATGCAATTTAACTCAAGAGAGTTTTATGGTTTGCTCTGTGAACATTACTGCTTCTTGTAGCGGACAGGAGTTTGCACTGTAAGACAAAGATCATTAAAAATGTGACTGTCTTGGAAATAGTTTTCTGATGGAAATACAAGCTTTTGATTGTGTTTACTTACAGAATCAAAGAAAAATATATTGTCACTTCCTGAATTTTCAACTGTGTATAAAATAATCATAAATGGTAGCAAGGCAGAGAAATGTTAATTGATGACTTTCCAATACTTGCTGCTACACAATATACAATACATTTCCAACAGCTGTTGGGTGTTTAAGAGGCAAAGAAACATTACAGTTAGTGTGACAAATCTCATTGCAGGCTGCACAAGAAGGAAAGGTTTTCATTTGTTTATTTTAAACAGAACTGGGGTTATTGACTCATACCTGTGCTCCTTTCTTTGTCCTTACGAGTAACACAACGTTTGTCTAGGGAGTCTGGGTACGATTACTTGTGATAGCACAGAGAAAAAGGGTCACTGACCATGAAGGATCTGTCTCATACCTGCCACACTGTTTTCATTTAGCAATCATGTGCCTGTTCTTCACACGAGCCTCTTATGCCTTCAAGTAGCTGATGGCTATTTTTATCTTTTTCCCTTTCCTCCTGTCCCTCTGTTAGGGAATTCTGCTGATCTACTCAAAGGCATTGTTTCTCTCTCTGGTTGGAGTCTGCCTTTTGTTTTCCTGCCCTGAGCATTTTGAAGTTGTATGTAGAGATGTGCCTGGTGATTTTAGCACCATCTGACACCTGTTCTTTCTTTGTTCCTTATTTGTGACATTTCTTCTTGTGCTGTCATTCACATGTTCGTAGTTATACATAATTCACATAATTCTTAAAGGTTTTAGTCACAAGTCTCTGCAAACAAGTGCATTTTACTTCTTAGAAAATCTAGATGTGAACAATATTGACAGTTTATCTCAGTGCAGCTTTTGTTGTGCTAGCTTATCTGGATTTTTTAATCGTGTGAAATGATTTCCGATGCAGATTAATGAAAGTTTTGAGATAGGTACAGCATGGGATGTGTATGAGAGCAAATATCAGTGAATTTCAATTTTTTATTTATGATGGCTGAGGACAAAAAAAGGATGCCTTTCAAAGCCTTTCTTGTTTGCTTTGTTTCATGCAGCAGCTTCAAATATGGCCTAAAAGATGCTGATGATATTAACTTTATCTAGATTGAAGGCTATGTAACAAATTGATGAACAAGAATTCAGAGGTTGACTAGAGACTAATAGTTTATTTTGCATGAAAGTTTTAGTCATAAATGGTTCACTTAATTGCTCTGGAGAGTAACTCACAAAAGTAAGATATTTTGTAAGCCAAGCTACATGGACGATCACTTACCTTTACACAAACAAATTTCATTGTTAAAAAATTCATGTTCATTGACAGGATTCAGAAGCATTTCCCATGCTCCTCATGTAGGGCTACAGGGTGGGGGAAGAGTGTCTGGAAAACTGCCCAGAGGCAAAGGACCTGGAGTGCTGCTTACGGCTGAACAGGAGCCTGTGTGTGCCCAGGTGGCCAAGAAGGCACCTGGCCTGTATCAGCAATAGTGTGGCCAGCAGGACCAGGGCAGTGATTGTCCCCCTGTGCTGGGCACTGGTGAGGCCACACCTTGAGTCCTGTGTTCTGGGCCCCTCACTGCAAGAAAGACATTGAGGTGCTGGAGCATGTCCAGAGAAGGGAATGGAGATGGGGAAGGGCCTAGAGGTTAACTCCTAT
This sequence comes from Corvus cornix cornix, assembly GCF_000738735.6. Lineage (NCBI taxonomy): Eukaryota > Metazoa > Chordata > Aves > Passeriformes > Corvidae > Corvus > Corvus cornix. The sequence continues at coordinate 14,815,673 of NC_046332.1, read as the reverse complement.
GAGGAGCAGCTGAGGGGTCTGGGGGTGTTTAGCCTGGAGCAAAGGAGGCTCAGGGGGAACCTTCTCACTCTCCACAACTCCCTGAAAGGAGAGTGTATCCAGATGGGGTTGGGCTCTTCTCCCAAGCAACTAGTGGTAGGATTAAAGAACACTAGCTGTGCCAGGGGAGGTTCAGGTTGGACTTCAGCAAGAATTTCTTCACAGAAAGAGTAGTTAAACTTTTGAATGGATTTAATCATTGCCTAAGGCGGTGTCATGGTCTAGTTGACAAGGTGGTGATCAATCCAAGGTTGGACTCAGCAATCTTGGAGGTCTTTCTCAGTCTAAATGATTCAGTATGGTTCTATGCGATTCTGTGTTTTGGTGCTGACAATGGAATAATTTGTCAGAGAGCTAGAGCTGAATCCCATTGGTGGCTGCAGCCCATTGGAGATGTTCCTTACTATGTTCTGGGTAGAAGAGGTCAAGGAGTATGAGGTATGAGTCTATTGTGGTTGTTATGGTAATGTGTGGATAACATTTATCAGCTTTTGAAGTCCATCTAGTAGCATTTAGCATGTACTTCAATTCAAGTAGTACAATCCCTTCACAATCCTAGCAGAGTTATGGCCGTCTGTCCACTAAGGAATTAAAACCAAGGGCCCAGTTTCAGTTGCCCAGAGGAGTTGTGGGTCTGCTTGGACCTTTCCATGCTTTCTAAAATATCGGGTCTTCAAAGATGCCCAGTGAGTGCACACAAGTTTGTCAAGCTCTTATGACTTTCAAATGATAAACAGACAGCAAAGGAATGGTAAGATGTGGAAAGGTAGAAGCTTCTCAAACAGAAACATTTTACAAGAGTAAGTGACCTACAACATAAGCAGCAATTTAACTTGCACTGAGCAATGCTTTCCATTTTGCATCAGGAGATGCAAATCGTGTATCTGGCTGTCTAATCATCATTGCAGCTATCAGATCTGGCTTATCCATCTTTGCTAGGGCACTGCCATCTGTATAAATGGGGAATCAAAACTATTTGGCTTTTTCTGGAAGCATACAAAAATCACACCAAAACCAAGGCTGGGTGGTTGAGTTTCAGGATCTGTGCAAACACCTGTTTATGTAGATGCATTTGAGAGCCTGACATGGCTAAACATAAAAGCCATTTTTATTTGCTTTTTAAACCCCTGTCTACCCGGGACAACTATTCCATGATGGTTTTTTAAACTACCTCTGATCTTTGTGGAAGAACTCTGTGTAATGTCCTTTTTATCAGTGGGTCTGTTTGTACAGTCAGAATAGCATTCCAAATTGCAAACAGCATGAGAAAAGTGAGAGTTTCATTCCAAGGGCTTGTGTCCTTTTTTTTTGAGTGCTAGGCAAGGCCAGTTGCTACCACTTGTTTCCCGAAGATAAAGAGGATCCTTTCTAAACTACAAAGCCAATGACAAAAGTAATGACTGCTTGAGAAACCTTTCTGCACTCTTCATGCAGAAGAATTGATTCCTCTGCTTGCAATTTGCAGTGTGAATATTAAATTCAACAGAGGAAAGAACAGAGTCCTGTCCATGGAATGGAACAACCCCTGGCAGTGGTACAGGCTGGGGACTGACATGGCGGGAAGGAACATCTCTGTGGATGATGGCAAGCTGAGCAGAAGCCTGCAGTGTGGCTTGGCAGCAATAAAGGCCAAGAGCATCCTGAGCTCTATATACAGCAGCACAGCCAGTAGACTGAGGGAAGTAATTATCCCTCTTTACTCTGTGCTCATCAGACAGCATGGAGACCACATTGCCCTGCTTTGGGCCATCCAGCACAAGAAATGCATATACAGATCATCCAGCTTAGCAGAAGGTAGCCAAGCTGGTCATGCTGGAGTATTTTCCATGGGAGAAGAGGCTTAGGGATCTGAGCTTGTTTGGCCTGGAGAAAGACTCAATAGCCTGCTTCCTGTACCTACAAGGATGTTATTAAGAGGACAGAACTGGCTTTTCACATCCGTATGTGGTGGGAAAATGTCTCACAGTGGGCTTAAACTGAAACAAAAGGGTTTCAGTCTGAGTACAAGAAAACATCCTATACATGAGGACAGACAAGCAGTGGAGTAGGTTGTCCAGAGAGGTTTTGCAGTTTCTATCCTTGGAAGATTTTGGGACTAGACTTCATAAACCCTTGGAAACCTTGCCTGAGCTCAGAGCTGACCTTGATTTGATCCAGAGATGGGACTATAGACCTCCTGGAATCCTTTTCAATCAGAATTATCTTAGAATCCTTTCAAAATATCCAGTGAATTGATACCCTTGCTTATCCTGTTCTGGCGAGTTGTGTGCATTTCTATTGGGGAAATATTTCCATTTCTGTCATTTTAACTTACTTACTGAACTAATGGATTGTTCCAATATGGATAAATTTTTATTACTGTGCCAACTTTACTCCTTCACTGAAGTAGCAAAAGTGAAGGGAAATTAGACTAGTTACACCACTGCCTCAGCACATTTCACCACTGTGAAATAGGAGCAGATCTGTAGATGATGCAGGTGGTGGTAAGTATCAGACATAATTCTATACTGATTTCAGGGATTTTAATTTACATTTGGTTTAGTATGACACTGTGGACTGAATGTCTTTCATTTGACATAAATGAGCTTCTGGTAACAGTTTCACCTGAAAGTTACACAGTTTGTGTGCTCGAAGACAACATCACAATGTGAACAGAAATGTTAGAAGCTGGGATGATCAGGTGGTTCCTTCCAAAAGTACATTCCTGACCCAAACTAATATATTAATATGGATGTACTCATAGTTATTCTTACGTTTTGAACACCCACTTCAGCAAATAATAAAATAGATTGATGGTAATACTTCATAAATACCGTGTCAGAAACTGGCATTTCAAATAAAAAACAATCAAGAAATATTGTATGGTACTGAGAATGTTCATGCTCAAAGGCTTAGATGTCCTAGTGGATCACATTATTGCTGTAATCCTAAGAGGTACAGCAATCATTTCTTAAAGGAACATGGTCCAGCAGTTACTACAAAACACGGTCGTATTTCTTGCGTCCTTATCCTAGATTCTCAGCATAACTCACAAAATCAGAACTCTTAGGATGTACTCTGGATTTGGCCAGCATAAGCTTTGATATAAACTGTGTATTGCAGCAAGCCTGCTCAGAAGATAAAATCTAGGATGGATGACATTTCTTTGCTGTAGGAAAGACAGCCTTAATGGATTACCTTTGCTCCTCAAAGTTAAATTCCTTTGGATGATAAGCAATTGCATTGGTAACTAGCACTTCTCTGATCCGTTGTAGTGCATATCCATCATTCCTACTGGTGAGTTACACTTTTAACTGTGTTCATGTAGCTGAGAAGGTCAAATGCTGTTGGAACTGCTTTGCCCAGCTGGATTGATAGGAACCCCTCTCTCATATATCAAGGGTCAGGACATGAGGTACAAATCTTCTACTGGGATGTGATGAGGAATTACAAACATTTCTCATACAACAAAACAAAACAAAACATCAAAACGAAAGAGATAATATATTCAAGGCAGTGAATGTCATACAATACCACTCTAGGTTTGTAAATTCTTATCAGATTAAAATATTTAAAAAGGAATAGTCTTTCCAGAATGAAACCTTCTTTTATTCAGTAGATGTAACTGTTGTTAAAGAAACCCAAATGTAAAGCCTTTCCTAATCACTGTAGAGCAATTACACCTTAGTTTTGAGTGATCAATGGAAATTTCTCTGTTGCCATTTAGTTTTAGTCAGAGCGCAGTCATATAAAAATGTTAATTATAATGTAGATTTCTACTCAACTTTCTATCTTGCTTAGAAGGAGAAATGCATCAATAAAAATAGTGGCACAGATAAATGAACAGGTTGATGGAAAAAACCATTATCATTTATTTGAATGATGAGTATTCCTGTTCTGAAAGCATCTTTGCTGAAGGCAAAGCTTTTAATATATTTAAATTTACCTTCCAAGCACAGGAGAAAACTATTCTCTGGAGAAAATGAAGCTGTCTGAAATATATTTAGGCATGATGAAATAAACATAATGGACCTATTGCAGCATGTTAGAGATCCTGATGATGTGCATCTATTCTGAGGTACTTTACTTCAGGCTGGTGAAAGTATTGATGACATGATGTGAAGCGACACAGGATTCTGATTTCAGTGGATTTACATTATCTAAAGATCAGGCCCAGATAGCAGGACACCATGAATGTCTTTAAGAAACATGATGCTGGAAGTGGATAAGAGGTCAACAGCATAGAAAACTGCATTTCATTCTATAATGATCACAGTGCCCATACAGTGAGCCTGTGGCTTTGCCTGGCTGCAGCATCAGCTAAAGGGCTTCCTTCCTCTGTTTCTTGCTTGTGCCCCGTTTGTCTCCTCTGCTGTGCTGACATAACTGTGATATGAAGCAAGTTTTGGGCCAAATACTTTTGAAAATGAAGAAGGAAATAGTCGGATTTCTTTCCCCCTTTGATAGATCAGTGTTTGATCTGACATTTGTGACAGAGCTGCCCAGTGACTCTGCTGCTGTCCACCAGTGGGAGAGAGTGCTGTGCCCCAGCTGTGGTGGGAGGAAGGGATGGGACCCAGTAACTCCACTGAACCCTTGCTAGTGTTGAAACTTGCCTTCAGACATGCTTGTGATTTCTTCTCCTTCTCACCAATATTTTAATGAATAATTGCTTCTATTAGTGGCATACGCTTACGAACACGTGTAAACAGAATATGGTGTTTTACCAAGGTGTTTAAATGATACCAGATCCTGAAACCCTTACCCAGAGAAAATTATTTCTGAGGAAATTCTGCTTGAATCAGAATGATTCTGCCATTTTTGACATGTATTCCACTGACGTGTCAAACATAAAATAATTATTCAGAAAGTCAATAGCCCACTGTGGTTTGTGTGGGTTTTTTTAACTAATTTGTCTCTTCCTGAAGTCATGTGACTATTCTTTTCCATTCAGCTCTCCAAAATATTTTTGTTTCTGTTGTCTGATGAATACCATTTATTCAAGAGGTGCCGGTAGTACAGGTGTGTGACTGAGAGAAGAAACATGAGTTTGTACTGTTAGCTATCTTTATCATGACTTCTATCACAAGGATGAATCTCATGTTTTCCTTGTTTCTTGTGGCTCACTGTCGTGGAGTTTCTAAATAATTCCAATTTATGTGCTGGAACTGCCTTTCCATTAAAATATTGGGGCAAACAATGTAATTGATTTTAAGCTTGATACATTTTGGAACAGAGCTACATGACCTGGTTGCCTTCCAGAGCATGAGATTGGGTCTGATTGCCAGAGAAATCTCTTGTTCTGTGAACTCAAAAGGGAACCTTGCAGAACTTTCATGTACCTGGTAGCAGAGAGACAGTGCTATGGGCTCTGCAGGCAATAGTCAACTCTTCCTATGCACAGAGCGATGGCCAATAGAGGCATTGATGTTAATTTCATTAATATAATTTTTAGTATAATTTCTGTTTCTGGAAGTCCCAGCTTCTGGCATCTGAAAACCAAATGTCACTTTTCTGAACTGTGGGAGGTGTATATAAATATAAATTCATATACTATAAAGTGCTGGATAAATCTTTGCAGTGGCGGTTGTATCAATCCTTTAGCATATTGGAATTTAATTGTGTTCCCAGATTGATATGATAAAGATGAATGACACTCTTACTCAAAATCAAGGAAACCCTTTGATGTCACGATGATTTTTTGCCTTTTTATATACATTTATGTATTCTCAGTATTCTTTGCATACATAATTGTAATTCTTTAAGCCTGATATCTTAACACAGTCCTGGTATTCTGCTAAACCAGAAGACCAGACATCCTAAGGGCCTCACAGTTGGAGGCGGAAAGCCTTATGCTATCTTGAGAAACAAAGGTTCTCCCTAGAACACATTCTGTAAACTAAGATTAAGCCCATCTGGGGAGGAATAATTTAAAATAGGGAGATGTCATGCCATTCATTTAAGCCTCTCATTGGAGAATCTGTCAGATATGCTAATTTGCAAGGTTCAAAAGGTGTTCAGGTAGTGGGAGCTGCCAGGGATGATGTGGCCATTAGAACTGGTGCACAAATATCCAGGTCATTCAGATTGGCATTTCCCCATCATATAAAATGGAAAGAGTAGTTATCAGATTATATGTACATGAATATTTTTGTTTAAAATTTCAGGAACATTTGGAAATGATTCCTCTTTAATAATTACATTAGATTACAGACTCTTGCTTTAATGAGTTCAGATTGTGTTGAATGCCGGGTATCTAATAGTGAGGTGTTTTCTTAGGCCTAGTCAACAACTGTGTCAGTGACAAATTCTGTCTGTGTATGAATGGTATGACAGGATTTAGACAATTTCTTAAGAATAATTGTTTCAAATGTTTGGAGGAGAATGAATACAGATTGACTTCCTCTTTTATACTTGAGCTTCTCACATCAGTAGAAGGTCAAGATATTAATTTGTGATGCATGCAGTTAATTTAATACTGATTGCTCAAAAATACTGTAAAGATACACATGGCTTTTCCCCAGGGGTTCTGTTCTTTGCTTTGAAAATGAATGTTTGTTCTAATTTCATAATACACTGTTCAATGGAAAGAACTATGTCTGTGCAGTACAAGGCAGAGGGGAAAGTTGACTTTTCATTGTTTTGAGGATGGCTAGAAAGTGTGGAACTTTGTCTAACACGGTAGTTTCATACACAAACCACTCTATCTAAAATAAATAACCCACTGAATTAATTTGCCTTTACTAGGATTTATATTTTATCTATTTGTGATGTTTGATTCTCCCCTAGCATGTTCTTGGGGGAAAAAAGATAGGTTTTTACATGTAATATTTTCTTTTTCTCTTTTTGTCCTCAAAGTCTTTGGAAAAATTTAGTGCCACTTCATTTGTTCCTGTGAAAATTTGTATTTTAAATGCACGATAGGTTGATTTCGTCTCTTCTTTACCTCTTTCGAACAGCAGAATAATTTTGAGGCTGAAGTTGAAATATATTCTGAGTCTGATTCTTTACATTCAAAGATTTGAAAATGATATCTTTTTCAAATAAATGGTTCACATGTGCCTTAGCATGGAGGCATCTCAAATCAGTTTTAACTCTTCAAAATATATCTACCATGCAGCTGGCAACCCACCACGAGAGTGAAACCCCAAACTTCTAATACAGGAGGATCATACAGGATAATTTGTGTAACATTTCACAGTAAAATATATCTAAAGAATTAAATTTTACTATAAGTTTTCTTACTCATTTTAATACTTTGCAAAATGGATTGTTGAATCATATAATGCACCAGACATTTTACATCATTAATAATTTGTAATGCCTTAATTGGGAGAAAGAACACAAGTCTGATGTGATTCTGAAGTGTGGTTACATAAAAATCATTGCTATTTCAATCATTTGTCCAGGACGATAAAGAGAGGAATGGTGGAGAGATTATCCTTGAAGGTCATTTAACTAAGCAATTTTGAATGGAGCTTGATTTATAGGGTGGCTCTGCTGGCTGATGGGGGTTTTTTTTAGCATTAGTATTTTTGATTAAAATTTTCATGGGATTGTATTGTACTTTTAAGCTAGAATAGAGCCAGCTGATTACATGATCCACTCACTGTAGACCTAGTTGTGTGTTTTTTAAAAATAATAAGCATTTTTACTACTATGGTTGGAATTTCTGAATTCTGAAATCTTGTTAATTATGCTGAAAACCACAAACAGCTTCTGTTTTCATGCTAATCACTCAGCTCTGTGATGATCCTGATCTGGAGGTGGAGCAGATATCACCATGTTCTTAAGACTTCCTCAAACGGATTTAATTAAAAGAAACCATCACATCCTCTGCTTGGCAGGTGTATGGGGAGATGCAGGGTGAAGGGGGGAGGTGGATGAGAGGCTTTGTAGTGCAGGAAACAAGAAATGTGTGCTGGCTGCCCAGAAACCCCCTGTGTGCTGGGCTGCATCCAAAGCCCCATGGGCAGCAGGGCAGGGAGGGGATTCTGCCCCTCTGTCCCACTCTGCTGAGACCCCACCTGCAGTGCTGCATCCAGCTCTGGGGTCCCAGCACAGGAAGGACATGGACCTGCTGGAGCCAGTCCAGAGGAGGCACCAGGATGATCGGAGGGATGGAGCAGCTCTGCTATGAGGAAAGGCTGAGAGGACTAGGATTGTTGAACCTGGAAAAGAGAATGCTTTGGGGTGACCTAATTGCAGCCTTCCAGTACCTGAAGGGAGCCTACAAGAAACATGGAGAGAGATTATTCACAAGGGTCTGGAGTGACAGGACAAGGGAGAATGGCTTCAAACTGAAAGAGGACAGGTTTAGATTGGATATGAGGAAGAAATTCTTCCCTGTGAGGGTGGTGAGGTGCTGGACCAAGTTGCCCCAGAGAAGCTGTGAATATCCCATCACTGGAAATGTCCAAGACCAGGCTGGATGGAGCTCTAAGCAACCTGGTCTAGTGAAAGGTGTCCCTGCACATGACAAGGGGGTTGAAACTGGATTGTTTCTAAGGTCTCTTCCAATTCAAACCCTTCTATGATTCTCTGATAAGTTCAGCTACATGGGTGGACTTAAAAGCAGGTGCTCCAGAGAAGCATACAAAGTTCTCTCTTCATATTTTTAGGTCTGTGGCATTATGAGTAGCTTATGACCTCCTTCATTTGCATTAGTGTGATTATGAAATGGGGACCTCAAAAATGTGAACCACGCTGTCAGGTCAGTCAATAGCTTTCTGCAGGGGAAATAATTGCCACAGTCTCACCCAGACTCTTCTTTCTTCTCCCAGTAAAACAATCCTGGCTGCTCTTTGGTGGATATGAAGGCACTAGCAAGGTCAAGGTAGTAATGTGATACCAGATTGTGATACGAGGCTTTCTAAACAATATTACTCTCTTGTTGCTGCCTGTTCTGAGCTTCCCCTCCTCCTCCCAAAGACACTTGCTCCTGCCATGTGCTCCGAGCTCCTTTGTTCTAAGCGCGGGCAAAACCAAATGTAACTCAAACTCTTTAGCAGTGTCTGATTGGCCGGTCACCCCGGGTCCGCCCCCAGTCCTCCCCTTTCCCCTTCTCCTAATAAAAGAGATGGTCGAGGGAGGCCCCGTCCTCTCTTGGCTCAGCTACCTTCCTGTGAACATCTCTTGTTGTCTGTCTCATTTAAAAGCTTCTAACTGCAGGAAATTGAGCGAACAGGGATCTCTATTTCTCCCTCTTTGCTTCTGCTGATGGTATTTGCTTTGCAGCTGATACAGGTACCGATTTTAGAGCTACTAAAGTGCTAGATCGCCCATGCTACCTCTCTAGGCTGCTCGAGGCTTTCTAAGGCATTACCGGTATAAAGGCTTTCTAAGGCTAGCCAGTATAAAGCTGAAAAGATACCTTCCACACTCTCTAATTATATTTTTCCTGGCTGAGATGTTCTGCCTTTATTTCTTCACACCTTTAACTGGTTTCATAGGTGTTTAGAGACAAGTTTAGGAGAAAAACACTCTGGAATGAGTGTTTCCTCTAAAAAGAAAGTTCAAACAATCCCTTTCTGTCAATAAGAAATGAATACTAGTAGATGAAAGTGAAAAAAACCCAAACAACTGTTTATTGACCAACAGCGTGCCCACATGGCATGGGAAAAGGTAAATAAATATTGAACTGTCAGACCTTATCCCTCCATGCACAAACACACATGGGAAAAAAATCCAAAATGCAAGGGAAAATAAAAAGATGGCAATGGTTTGCCATGTGGGGGGGAGAAAATGGGTTTTCAAGGAAAAACAAACAAACAAAAACTACCTTACAGTAGATTCAAGCAGCAGTTCAGGCACACAGATGTGAACCTGGTGAATCTCTAGCATTGGTCCCCTCTTCACAGCAGATGAAGCAGTTGGGCTTTCTTTCGCTGGCTCAACTTTTTTCCGAGACATGCGGCCTAAAGGGAGCAGCCCCTTGCCTTTCCCACTGGTTTCTGATCTCAGACTAAAACCAAACCGTACACTTCACTTCAAAAAGCTGCTGAAGGACTGCTGCTGCAGCCTCTCCAAGTCCACAGAAAGAAAAAACCCTTCTGCCTGGGCTAACAAAAAAACCCAAGGTAGCCAAGCAAAAAAACCCCAAAAAACCACCAAACCCCAGACCACACAGCATGCCGGACACCTGGGGAGTGAGGCTTTGAAAAAGCCTGCCAAAGAGCCCCAAGGCTCCCCCCTCCCCTAGACCCACCTTAAAGATACAGCAACCATTTTTGGGCATAAAGAACATTATCAGGAAATAGACTAACCATAAAATCACCCCAAGACAAGGCTCTAACCCCTACTGTCTATTTTATCACCCCCCTCACATGGAAGAGGATGTCTTATGGAATAAGTAGTGTTCTACACCTGTAATTCTTTCACCATTTTGCTGCGTTTTTGCAAGTCTGAAACTGTGTGTATCATGACAGCAGGTATCTAGACAGGATTACACAGCTGATGTTTTTGGAAAGCCAGTTATTATGATTTCTGGATTTATACTCTGTCTCATCAAGTGTAAATTCATAGTGTGGTACATTCAATGAAATGCCCATTTTTAAAGCTTATTAAAGAAATTTAAATCAGCATACAGCAGTAAAAAATGTAACAGTGGTCATATTATATCAGCAGTTGCACAGAAGGAAGAACAGCCTGCTCTGTTAAATCCTGAAGTGCATCCAGAACGATGCTAAAATTACACAACAGATATTTCTGCAAATATTGAATCAGTTAAAGTGCAAACAGCTCCTAGTATTTACTTTCTTTGGGAGAGTATATAATGATTTCTGTACAATGGAAATTTATGATGTTTAATGTTCTTAATTTGCATTTTTAGTAATATAATGGGATATATAAAGACAGATGTCATTCATGATTTCTTTTATGAGAGCTAATAATTTGGTTGAGCTTGTTGTATATTGCCTACTTAATGTGAAACTGGAATGGGCTGTATTATGTACCATAGGCACAATAAAACAACTCATGAAAGAATAGTTGAATTGAGGATATGACATGCCTTGTGAAATAAAAGTGGTTTGTGCTGACTGTAACTTATATCTACTTCGCCAAATGCAGTTGCAGAATTCAGATATTTAAAAGGAGTTCTGCTGCTTTGTTATAGCTCTCTCCGTGAATATATTTGCACAACATGCATGCTTTTACATAAATCTTATCTATCTATCTATCTATATATATATATGTGAAAAATCTGTAAATCAAGTCAAGTTTAGAGCAAAGTCATGGATACTATCTTAGTCTGTTGAAATAAATGTCCACATAAAAAATATAGGTCTTTTATATTTTCTGATAATGGAGGAATGAAAGGGAGGGAAAATGTAATATCCACAGTTACAACTTTCCCCTATGAGTTTCCTATTTCTGGATTAAGATTGATCATGAATAATATCTGACAGAAAAGCAACTGAATATTACTAGCAAAGGGAATAGTGAGCTGCAATCGAGAAAATGTTGTTTTATTGAAGTAGCAGGTGTTTTAACAAATGTGCATGTTGACTGTGCTGGTTTTGGTTGTGGCAGAGTTGATTTTCTTCACAGAGGTTGGTGTGGAGCTGTATTTTGGATTTGTGCTGAACACAGGGTTGATAATACAGAGGTGTTTTTGTTATTGCTGAGCAGGGATTGCACATATCCAACAGCTTTTCTGCTTTTTGTACTGCCACGCTGGCAAGGAGGTTGGGGATGCATAGGAGCTTGATCTTAGTATATATCCTAAAATAATATGGGAAAATCTTCATCAACATTAGCCCTAGCAGATTTTTAATAATTTAATGAAAGAAAAAAATACTTTTGTTACTATTGGTTATTAAAAGAACGACAGAAATTTGGGTTCAGAAAACATATTTAGGAAAACCCTGAAACCTCATTTGTAGCTTGACCAAGGTTGTCTGCACAGAAATTTAAATATTTTTGCCAGAAATTTTAATTCTTTAGTACAGCATGCACAGATAGTTTGTAAATCTGTCTGTAAATCAAACTAATGACAAAGACTTTTTTGTAGCGTTTAAAATGTGCATGGGAAAAAACCAGTAGTTTTTGGTTACCACGATATGTAAGAAAGGGAAGGAATTACTTTGGTATATTTTATTATGTTTACTTTTTTTTTTAGGAAAAAGTAATGCAAATTTAAAGAAGCATTCAAAATTCCTTAGGAACACAAGTGGGAAATTCATCTTTCACCTCATCTCAGATGAGTTTTGTTATTGGGAATTAAAGAATTGTTTAAAGGATCTGTACCCCTATACTTTAACCCCAAGCTGTCTGTCTTGGTTTTTAGAGACAAAATTTTAGGAGGAAGCACTCCAGAATGAGCGCCTCCTCCAAAGGGAAAAGGGCCTCCCCTTTTCCTCCACCAATGGGACAAATTGGTAACAACAAGTGAAAGTGGGAAAAAACCAAACTGCTTAATAATACCAAACAAAACAGGGTAGAACAGGAAAAAAACCCCTCAAAATACAACAAATGCCCGGAGAGGGAACAGACACACGGGCTCAGACCAGCCAGGGCCATCCCGGGCCTGCTGGGGCCACCCTGCAGGCTCCCTGCACCGGAGAGGAGGGAAGGGAGGCAGTGAGGCAAGGGGGAGGGAAGGGGAAAAAAGAACAAAAAGCCCCAACGCAACCTTTTTCCAGCTATCTGGAACAAAAAAATCCCCAAAGAGTAGCACAGTGCTCCCCGCACACTCCCTCCCGAGCCCCGCCGAGCCCCGGGAGCCCCCCAGCTGTTGGGCCAAGACGTTCAGTGTTCAAGCAACCCGCACCTGGGTCTGTGGCTCCGGTCCCGCCCCCCGGGTCCATCTTAAAGACACCTTGTCCTTAGGCATTAAAGCAGATGGTTAAGGAATAAAAAAAACCCCAAAAAACCAACCTTATAACATCACCCCAGGACATTCCACCCCTTATTCCATACTGTCTGCTCAATGCCCACATTAATACATTTCAGCTTTAAACACACATATATATATATAGCTAGGAATTGGATCTCTTGGGCAAATCCCTTGACTTTGTTCTTTTTGATGGCAAAACCAGCTTCCAGGAGAATCTGGATGATCTTCTCACCTGTCTCAAACACCTCTGCTGCGGTGTTCCCCCACACAATGATGTCATCAATGTACTGCAGATATTCTGGAGCCCCACCCTTTTCTAGTGCAGCCTGGATCAGTCCATGGCAGATGGTGGGACTGGGCTTCCACCCCTGGGGCAGTCGGTTCCAGGTGTATTGCACACCCCTCCAGGTGAACGCAAACTGAGGCCTGCACTCTGCTGCCAGAGTAATGGAGAAAAATGCATTAGCAATGTCAATAGTGGTGTACCACTTTGTTGCTTTGGACTCCAGCTCATACTGGAGCTCCAACATGTCCAGCACAGCAACGCTCAATGGTGGAGTTACTTCATTCAAGCCATGATAGTCCACAGTCAATCTCTGTTCCCCTTCTGACTTGCGCACAGGCCAAATGGGGCTGTTGAAGGGTGAGTGGGTCTTGCTGACCACCCCTTGGCTCTCTAGCTCAGAAATCATCTTGTGGATGGGGATCAGAGCATCTCGATTTGTTCGGTACTGCCAGCGATGCACTGTTGAGGTGGCAATTGGCACTTGCTGCTCTTCTACCTTCAGAAGCCCAACTACAGAAGGATTCTAGGTCAGCCCAGGCAAGGTGTTCAATTGCCTAATGCCCTCTGCCTCCACAGCAGCTATTCCAAAGGCCCACCTGTTGTAGTGTATGTGAACCCTGACAGTGTGCCCCAGCCAAAGCATCTTCAGTTATCAGAGCCCTCAGGAATGCGTCAAGGTTACCGAAAAGTAAGCAGCGCTAAATTGGGAATGAAGAAACTGAGAAGCAGAATACCAGGACAGCAAGAAATAGATAAAGAAGAACTGTGCTGCACTGGACTAGAACCAATTGTTTTCTGGAAAGTGCGTGCAGAACGTGTGGACAAAATAGAGGGACCAATCAAGTAATGAGTGATCACGTGTACAGCAGCTGCAAAATGCATAAGTAGAGTGTAAGTCTAGTAAGTCTTCTGCAAAATCATATTGATTCGTTGTTCAGAAGTCCTGAGCTCCCGCATGCTGGTGACCCCGACGCAATAAATGCTGTGATAATGAAGCAGATTGGACCCTTTGGATTCTGAAGGGGACTCTGTGGAGTGAAAGGTGGGAGGCCCTGGTCAGTCTGCCGCAGCTGGACCGCAGCGGGGGGAGTCGGAGGATGGGTCTGTTGGAGTTAGGGGAGCTGAAGAAAGCTCCTGGGAAAAGAACTCTGGAAGATGTATGCTGCAGCGGGTGCACCCGAAGAGGTGAGTGACCAGGGGGCTGGAGGATGGGAAACGGACTGTCAAAAGAAGAACAGGCCACATTCAGGGTCCTCCAGCATATTCTCTTTGAGAGAGATATTAAGTATGACCTAGAGGTCTTGAAAAGACTGTTAAGATGGGGATGAGAGAGAGGATTTTTTGCCACACACAGGAAACAAGAGTTCTCAGCACTCTTGAGTGGGAAAGGCTGGGAATGGCTCTTTGGGATGCCATAAGCGATGGATTAAAAGAGACTAAGGGGCTTAGTACGCTATGGAAGTTAATAATAATGGCGCTGAGGCAAATAGAGGCAGAAAAAACAGCTGCGGTAGGGGCAGCAGCCTGTCTAGAGCCAGGCAGTCCCGCGGCTGCCTTTCCGACGTAAGCACGAGAATTCTTTGGGGGAGTAGACCCAGTTATACCGTCCCTACCTTCTGCAACCCCGGAGATGGAGTTACAGGCTCTGCAGCCCGCGCCAGAACCAGAGAAAATGGAAGTGGATGAGCTCCCCTCTCCGCAAGCACCAGAACTGCCTAGGAGGTGTCCCGTGGTGTCCCCCAAAGAGTTAACTTTAGCACTGGGGGGGCGTGTGTGTCCCCCGCTACCCCCATCGCTGATTAGCCAAAGCGGGGATTCAAATGCAAATGACGGGGTTGAGCTGCTTTGAAGAGCATAAGCAGCAGGAGAAAGAAAGAGAGAAACAAAAACCGCTGCTGATGGCAGAGGGGAGAAAGAATACTGAATCAACTGCTAAATCTGTGTGTCGGGTGCCGAGTTTTCGGACCGTGTTGGCAAGATTGCGAGGCCCGGCTCCCCGGGGTGGGGTGGCCCCGATGAGGGGTCTGTCCGCCGTGTGACTCCTGCCGAGGAAACAGTTTGGGGAACAGAGAAGGGGGGAAACCGCGGGAGCGAGAAGGGGATGCCAGGAAATTCCAGCCGGGGCAAAAGCTAGACCAGACCCGGGGAATGCAAAGAATGACTGACCCCCCAGCTCAAAGTCCGGAGCAGAAAAAAGAAAGTCCTGACCGCGGTTCAGGAACATTTTTAGCTTTTGTTAAAAGTAACTTTTATTTTCATCAAGGTGTAAATTCTGACAGGATTGTTTATTGGAGAGATTCAAGGCTAAGTGGTGTGGATATACTGTTTTTTTGCATGCCAGTAGCATTACATAATTCCTTGCTTTGAGGCTGCTTAGCAAGGTTTGAACTTCTTCAGCAGAAATGCTTATTGTATGATTGGTACAACTTGTCATGTAAAATGTATACTGCCTTTTTGATAATTTTGACTTGAAAGTCTGACTGGATTGACTTAATACCGAATTTTTGCTCTGTTAGAAACTTGTATACTGGGAAAAGCATTTTACTTTCTTGGTGCCCTCAGAGCATTACTTATCGTTATGTAGCCTCTCAGAAAGTATGGTAGAATCTTCCTTGAAAATAGCAATTAGCTCTAAAACCTGATGTTAACACATTGCATGATTTACAAGGGTTGCTGGGTGAGGCTGGTGTTAGGTTTTAGCCATTCATCAATCAAGCATTCCTTTCCTCACGCCCTCATTACTGTTATCTCAAAAGTAATTTATGGCTGGACGGTCCTGTCCCAGCTCTGATATTTAATTTTTTTGTGGATATTTCATTATGGACAAACATGTAACAGTTTTTCTAATAAGTACAGCTATATAGTGGCTCAAGTGTAGTTGTTCTTCCTTGCCACTTATAAGTTGAAATTAGATTTCATATCAAAACAGCTCAAGTGCTGTGATGGACTGGAAAAATGACTGAGAGTGACACTGCTTTACAAACAGCCTTCCTTTCTGAGTATGTGTTATCTGCTCAATAGCTGAAATTTTTGATACTCTCTATTTTATGGAAGCAGGCAAACAGTGGAGTAAACAGTAGCATACTCCTTTGGAATCATCTGGAATCATGGCTTTGTAGCTGCTTATATACACGTGTCATTTTTATATGCTCACTGACCTAACAGAGTTTCATGTGCAAAACTCAGAGCAGCATTATACAACTATGTCCTCAGTATTCTACCTTTACCTTTAGTAGCCCAAGGTCAAATCTACCATACTGACAATCACAAAAGACCTATCTTGCCACCTCTGTCACTATGTATCACCAAGCTGAAGAGGGCAGTGGGGAGAGACAGGCAAGCCCTGGCACACGCCACACGCTCGGGCACCCGCCCCGTGCGGGGGGACCCAGGGGACCCATTCAGAGCTACGCAGCTCCATTCCTGCATACTTTTTCAAAGTGCCTTTTTTATGAATGAGAACTGAGTTGCAGGGCATTTGTTCCACCTGAAGAGGAAGAGAGTCCAGCTTCCTGCTTCCACCCTGCTCCTCCTTTCCCTTCCCGTGTTCGTGGTGTGGGAAAGGTTGCCAGTAAGTTCTAACTCACAGCTTGTTAACACCTTGAGCACATTCACGATATTTTTCGGCACATCTGAGAAATTGCCAGAGATTTAATAACTGTGCTGTGCCTTATAAACTGCATCTTAAAAGACCCTAACAAATTTATGGTTATACCAGAAAAATACTGAAAGACATACAATGTTGGTTTTGGTTTTTTTTGAGTACAGCTGCAGATTGGAAGATCCTGCAAAATTGTGCTTATACTCAAAAAGGTCCTGTTATAAATAAAGTATGTAATTCGTGCTATTATGTATAAAACTAGAATGTAATCAGACCATGTAGAGACAGAGTTTCAAAATCCCTCCACCAGCCTGGCTGAGAGAAAAATTTCACAACACTAAAAGAACTTCTCTCACAATAAGTGAGGATTCCACCTAGGTGGTTGGATCTTATCACCGGGACATTTGCACCATGACGACTTGATCACCACACTCTGATATCTACATCTCATCTGATAAGAAATCGACATTCCGGGAACTAAAAATAACTGTTCCAGGAACCAGATATGGCCCATCCATCATCAGAGATGGCCCTTCCATCACCAGAAATGGCCAACTCATCACCCAGGATGGACAATTCATCAGACCCAGGAAAGGCTTTGTGCAGCCCAACTCCGGGACAAGAAAACTTCATGAATATGCTAAAATTACGAGAAGAATAGAATTAATTCGGACTCTGCCCAAAAACTGTATAAGAAGGAACCAGCCGAAGCAGCATTTGTGAACATGGGAGGTCTGGTGCGATAGAGATCAGATCTATGCCTGTTCACCCAGCTCTGACCCCGGGCTCGGAGATGCTTTTCTCGATTGTGGCTTTTGAGACCGATATTTCGGTCGCATAATAAATGTTATTTCTTTATAAATTTTGATTGGACAGTTCTGTTTATCCCAGTCCTGACTGTGAACGGTGGTTTTCAGTAATGTTTCTTGTTACCATGAGCTATTCCCACAGCTGAATTATGTCAAATTGCAACGTATTTGCCATACCATTATGATCTCTATAGTAAATTCATGTTGCTGTTATTTCATTCACAAGTCAGTTGTCTGCTTGCTTATTGTTTTTTAACTGATATGTTATAAGATTTTTGGTAGCTTTCTTGCACTGATGAAATCAAGATGAGTTATATTCTGCTGTATTTGACACCTTTAAAGGAACACTCTCCACTTTGACTTTAGTTTTGTTAAATTTAAGTGCTGCTAATATTAAGTTTTGCTAAGTGCAAGTTTGTATAGTTTAAATGATGCTAAGGCTAAGTTCTGCTAAGTTTACTTGTTAAATTTAAGTCATGTCAAGTTTAAGTTCTGTTAATTTGATATTCTGTTACATTTAAAGTGCTGTTAGTTTAAAGTGTTAAGTTTAAGCAAAGCCAAGTCTAAGTATGTTCAGTTTAAGTTTTGTGATTTTAAAAGTCTTGTAAATTTAAGTTATATTAAGGTTAATTTCTGTTCAGTTTCAGTGATGTTAACTTTAAGTTCTGTTCAGTTTACTTTCTGTTACTTTTGAGTAACATTTATTTTGAGTGAAATTTAGCTTCTGTTGAAATATGCTCATTTAAATTGAATGATACAGTTCTTCTGCTACAGAGATAGGAAGGGACAGATTGAAACAATTATGATAAAGGATTGGTAAGCGACTGTTTATGAAAATAAGGTAATAAGTTGTAAAAATACGTGAGGATTTGGCTTGTTAGATCCTTAAATTCATTGTAAATTCTACAGGTATGAATGTTCTGCATTGCTCAATTAAGATGATTATTCATGACAATCTTTGCTGTTTTATCTTTCATAGGTTGCAGAGAAGGATAAGTAATAATTGCAAGTTATGGATATTGTTGATTGTAAGCTGTTCAGTGCTTTGCCTTATTATCTTACATGCGTAGAGAAGTATACTCTTGATTTCTTAGAATAAGTTAATGTAGATGTCTTATGCTCTTAATATAATAGCATGAATTCACCGACTTTCATAACAGGCATTAGCCAGAAGATGTTATTTGATGTTACCATGTGCATTTCTTTAGTTGTTTGCAGTTTGTTTAGGGTACTATTGACTGCTTAGCTAAGGATAAATGACAAAGTCAACTGCTTTACAAACTTTCACATACTGTTGTGTAGCTATCTGTAAGACA
Organism: Corvus cornix cornix; assembly: GCF_000738735.6. Lineage (NCBI taxonomy): Eukaryota > Metazoa > Chordata > Aves > Passeriformes > Corvidae > Corvus > Corvus cornix. Next base: position 14,796,805 of record NC_046332.1, on the reverse strand, counting down.
TATATCTTTTCAGGAGACTTTCCCAACTGCTATTAATACAGGCTTTTTTGTAGGATATATTAGGGGAACCCTTCCAGTTAAGGCTTTGGCTCTGGCCAAGCCCTGGCCCTACCTGGTTGGGAAGCATGCCAACAGACCCAGGTGTTTCTGCACAAAAAATGTAATTGAGTCACTTTGACTTGCTGACTGGGATGTTGTCATGGGTTAGCAACCAAACCCGCTACAGATGTATAGAAGCTGGACCCCTTTTGAGGTAAACTTGGAGGCCTTGTCTGGGAAGGTCCTCCAGGTCCTCAAACAGGGTTCACCAGCTACGGCAGACTCTGGGTGATGGTCCAGTGTGTAGGCAATTGAAAGTGTATTGTTCAAAGGCACTATCCTTTTGTCGTGTGATACTGATTACACGTCTGACTTTTCCTTTTTTGCTGGGTGTAGGTTTATTGTTTCATTACATGTATTTTCTTGCTTTTCTGTTGCCTTCACGTTTATAGTAAGGGACACAGTTGTTATCACAAAAAAAAAAAAAAAAGGAGAAGATGGGCTGAGCCCGCAGGACAGAGTACTGAAAGCAGTTTATGTTATGAATCATTTGTAGGTACTTGCAGTGATCCACCAGTGTTAACACATTACTCAGGTTTGCAGCAAGATTCTGAATTGATACAGCACCGACTAAAAGTTCGTTTTAAAAATTCTATGTCAGGGTCATGGGAAAGACCTGTGGAGTTATTAATGGGAGGAAGGGATTATGCTTGTGCGATTACAGATAAAGGACCCTGATGGATACCAGCGAAATGGATTCGCCCTTGTCTTGAGAAGGACACTGTGATCCCTAATACTACTGATAAATAAACATTGTTTTTTTTTATTTTAGGTATCACTACTGCTCAAGCTCTGGCTGTGCTTAGTAAGTTGAGATATTAGACAGTCAAACAGTTAAATCAGATATTCACTGATGTAGATAGTATTAGACACAGTACGTTGCAGAATAGAACTGCTCTAGGTTTTTGTTATTGGCACATGGGCACGGATGTAAGAATTGTGAAGGGAGCTTTGTAATTACTGTTAGCCATTACTGTATTGCTTTGTGTTATTCCATATATAATGAAATTGGCAATCTGTTTGGTGGAAAACATAGTAAAAAGGGTTTGGCTGGTGCAAAAAGAAAAAGGGGGAATTTTTTGTAATGTATGTGAACCCTGACAGTGTGCCCCAGCCAAACCATCTTCAGTTATTCTTATCAGAGCCCTCAGGAATGCGTCAAGGTTACCAAAAAGTAAGCAGCGCTAAATTGGGAATGAAGAAACTGAGAAGCAGAATACCAAGACAATAGATAAAGAAGAACTGTGCTGCACTGGACTAGAACCAATCATGTTTTCTGGAAAGTGCGTGCAGAATGTGTGGACAAAATAGAGGGACCAATCAAGTAATGAGTGATCACGTGTACAGCAGCTGCAAAATGCATAAGTAGAGTGTAATGTAAACAATAAATGTCTTCTGCAAAATCATATTGATTCGTTGTTCAGAAGTCCTGAGCCCCTGCACCCACCTGAGTCCCTTTGGGTCTTTGAAATACCCACTCCGGAGGAAGTCTATGCCCAGAATACATGGGGGCCCTGGGTCAGTCACAATAGAACATTTCTTCGACTGTTTTCCAGTTAGGCTCACGTCAGCTTCAAGCAGTGTCAACTGCTGCGATCCACCTGTTACTCCAGAAGTAGAAACCTGTTCTGCCCCCATATGTCTCGATGGAATCAAGGTGCACTGCACGCCCGTGTCAACCAAAGCTTCATATTTCTGTGGTTCTGATGTGCCAGGCCATCAAACCCACACTGTCCAAAAGACATGATTTTCCCTGGCCTCTACCTGGCTAGAGGAAGGGCCCCTCTAGTCCTGGTTATCATTTGAAACTTGAGCTACTTCCCTTCTGGTGGAGCTCCCTCTCTGAGCATTACCATCCTTCAATTCACTCACCCCTGCGGCCAGGACAGAAGTTGGTTTTCCATCCCACCTCCTCATGTCTTCCCCACTGTCACACAGGAAAAAGCATAGTTCAGCTCTTGGGGTGTATCTCTCTCCCTAGCCGTGGGACGTCTGCTTCTGGTAACAGGGCCTCCAGTCTGCACTGATGTGATTTGGAGAAGGCACTCTTTCAGCTCCTTCTTGAGTTTCTGATGAGTTTTGTCCATTCTGTCTCATTCCCCTCATTCCACGTCATCATTGCTAAAGCAGGGGCGTATTCTGGTGGTGCATGTCATGCAAGTTTCAGCCACATCACCGGTGTACGTTTTACCATGTCAGGGCTAATTGCTTGGTCATCTGAGAATATGATCTCTATCACTGCCAGTTCTCTCAGGCATTGAATCCCTTGCTCCATGGTCTTCCAGGGGTTTAACTGCAGCTGGAGGTCTTCTCAGCACAGGTATCTTTCCTTCACACTTCTTAAGAGCCGTGTCCAGAGACTGAAAGCTTCAGGCCCCCTTGGTCAATACTTAGATCACATGACAGGGATCCCAAATGCCTCGCTTCAGTGCCATCCAGAATTGTACCATTGCCTGCAGCATCCCAGATTCAGACCATCTTAATATAGTTTCATCAGGCCGTTGGGTGTAATCTTTCCTCAGGGTACGAAGGCTCTCTATGGACAGGGACTCGGTAATGATTTCGGGTTCCAATTCCTCTGCTGGCTGTGAAGGTCCTGGCTGCCCATCATCATCCACTGGGCAAATGGATTTGGCTTTGTGTTTCTTTCTCTGGAAAGGGGCAATTGTTATTGGTTTAGGCTCCCCATCTGCTTTAGCTGCAGCTGGAGTGATTGGGGTGTATGCTGGCTTATTCTCCTGCTCCTCTGGCTGTATCTTCTGCCCTACAGTATCTAGCAGCGTGTGGTAAGCATTAGCCAGGACTCAGCACATTGCAATGAGCTTTTTCTTTTCATCAGTGTTGTTATTGCAATTTCCCCTTAGATACTTCCCCACCTCAGCTAGATTCTGAATTTGTTCAAGGGGGAAGTTCCATGCTACTGAGTCAGAAAACTGCTTCAGGGTCTGGCCTATGTCCTCCCATACCCCACACCACTTAGGATTTTCCACAACTGGTGCAACTCCTCTGGAAATCTCAGCCCTTATTTTAGACAAGCTGGACACTACATAGAGGAACCCTGCTAGATAACGTAATAAGAAAGTGGTATCTCTGACATCCAGGGGAAACTAGACACTCTCAAAAGGTGATGTGCCAGATCTGAAGGGGAAGGAGATGAAGGGATGGGAATTATCAGCCCCTGCTTTTCCCCTAACAAACTGGGTGTAATACGAATACATTCCAAAAGAAAACTACCAAGGCCAGAATGGAAAAACAACATAACATACACATTCTCAGTGGTTTCCATTACTTCAGCCAAACTTCAAGAAATCACTAACATCAGGCATATCAAAATGGCAGTCCTGATTCTTATTCCTGACTTATAAAAAGTGTAAGCCAGGGACCCGACTGCCCAAAGCTGTGGACATGTACTTATGGCTAGGTTCCACAGAAGAATTATGACATCAAACAGCACGGTGATGTCTTACTGCTGTACCTCAATGCAAAGTGATTCAAACCAAAATGTTGGGGTTTTTTTTCCACTTTCACATGCCCCTTTGGTGCCTTGGTTGGGCACCAAATTTATGTCGGTTTATGGAGACAAAATTTTAGGGGGAAGCACTCCAGAATGAGTGCCTCCTCCAAAGGGAAAACAGCCTCCCCTTTTCCTCCACCAATGGGACAAATTGGTAACAACAAGTGAAAGTGGGAAAAAACCAAATTGCTTATTAACAAAACAAATTGCTTATTATCAAACAAAACAGGGTAGAACTGGAAAAAACCCCTCAAAATACAACAAATGCCCGGAGAGGGAACAGACACACGGGCTCAGACCAGCTGGGGCCACCCGGCGGGCCCGCTGGGGCCACCCTGCAGGCTCTCTGGACTGGAGAGAAGGGAAGGGAGGCAGCGAGGCAAGGAGGAGGGAAGGGAAAAAAGAACAAAAAAAACCCAACACAACCTTTTTCCAGCTAGCTGGAACAAAAAATCCCCAAAGAGTAGCACAGCGCTCCCCGTGCACTCCCTCCTGAGCCCCGCTGAGTCCCGGGGAGCCCCCCAACTGTTGGGCCGAGCCGTTCACCGTTCAATCGACCCACACTTGGGTCTGTGGCTCCAGCCCCGCCCCCCGGGTCCATCCTAAAGACACACTGTCTTTGGGCATTAAGCAGATGGTTAAGGAATAAAAAACCCCCAACCTTTTATCATCACCCCAGGACACAGTCTCAATACTTTATTTTTTTAAGGAGAAATTGTACAGCTTGAGAACATGGAGGAAAATCCATTCTCTGTAGGTACATAGAAAAAACACTTTTTGGGGAGACCAGAATTCTGGGGTCAAAATAAATTGTATTACACTCCCAAAATGAAATTTCTTAGAACAGCACTGCCAAACAGGTTGTAAGGGTTTTCTCGGCTCATATTATTCTGTCTTTTCCTTCCAGAAGCATCATAGGCATTAAATCCACTAAGTTTTGCCGAAAAGAGAGTAATGTATTTGTCCTTTGGAAGGCTCCCTATACTTTTAAGTGTTATAATAACATAAGATTAAAGTGATTGTTTTCTTCCTGAACTTCTGCTGAGGTTTAAAGTACTAGCTTCCAGTGTCCATACACTTTAGTTTTCCTCCCTTGTACATTTATGGAGAATTGTGCTCTCTCTTATCAGGCTACAGTTTATTAGATAGGAGAGAAGTTCTTTTGGTCTCCTCTTGGAACAAACCACTGTGGCACTTCAGTATTTGTGACATTATTTTTCTACTTAAAATATTCACAGAATACAGTTTTAAAACTGGTTCTTCAGCAAATAATACATAATTATAAAAAAATTACCCTTTCCATGACTAAACTTATTTACTCATAAATTCCCAGAATGTTGCGATGAACCATGGCCAAAGCCAGGGTCAGCCAGATCAAGTGGACCCAAAGGTCCATTGGTTTCATGCTGCCCCAGCCTAAAAGCCCTGAGCATTCAAAAAGCTGTGAAAAATACATAAATCCGTGCCTTACCATTGGCTGCAGCCCTCCCCTCCCCTTATTTCTCATATTTGGTTGTATTTCCAGAGAGTTCTATGTTCTTTGGTTGTTAATTGGTCCTTGTTATTCCTCCCTGCCTACCCCTTCTCCCGTTTGCTGTAATTCCTTCTCCCTGCCTCGGTAACACCCCCTGGCTGATGTTCCATTGGTTACTGTGTGTTTTCCATGCCCAGATCGTGGGAGTACAAGATTGCCTGCAAGCCATGCAGCTTTGGCTTCTCTCTGTGGATTTTACTCCCTAATAAACCCCTTCCACTAGGAGGAAGTCCCTCTGCCTTTTCCCTACCTCCTTCTCGCACCTTTGCCACTGGTGGGCAAGGCGAACCTGACCCGAAGCTTCGCCTGCCCTCCTGCACCACGGTCAGCTCCATCCACCCCCGTTCAGAGCAAGCAGAAGATGGCCCAGTGCCCGGGACAGCGTGCTAGCCGGCACGGCACCACGGCACCAGAAAAACATGTTTCAGAGTGGAAAGGCAGTGTGGTACATTGCATTCTTGCTAAATTACTTTTTCTAAATGACTGTTGTTTTCAAAGTTTTTTTACAGTGGTTGAAACTTGGCAGAAAAGAATCAATGCTGAAACAGAGGAATATGTCATTCTATGTCCCAAAGCACTAAGTTTGATTTTTCTTGCTCTCTTCACAATATATGTCAATACTGATAAATTATCATCTGTATTTAGCTGAATTATGTGATGAAGCTGTTTCCTCTGGGAAGAATTGCTTTGGTACACATTTCTTACATAATAGGGTTTCTGTTTGTGTTTATTTCCCCTTCATGAGTCTTGTTGTCCCTTTTCTCATAATGAGGAAGATTTTGGGAGAAATTAATGAATAGTTTCTGAACCCAGATCTTCTGATTTTCTTCCTGTTTTTATGGTTGAACTTTATTCTTGATAATACTGCTATTGTGCATAGTTTGCCTTCATGTGGAAAACTGATATTTTCTTGACAGCCTTGACAATCTTTAAACCTGTCATTTTTGAAACGTTTCATCATCTCTTTCTACTCTGCATCTGGCAGATTGACAGAAAAGACAGGGTCACATTTTGGAGAAAATACTAAAAGGCTCAGCATTCTAAATCAAACCTTTATTTTGAGTGCTGAATGAGTAAGATACAGCATCCCCTTTTATTCTGTTTGTTCTCAAAATAATTGGCCCTCTTTCCAAGGCAGATTCACCCTTTTGAAATATGCTATGAGAAGGAATGTAGATTAGGTACAACTATTAAGTCCCAATAACACATTTTGAAGCAAGTAGCTCACTCAGAGGTGCAGGTGCACTTGGAAAAGGGTTCTGACACTGCTGGAAACCCTAAATGCTCCTTGTGTGCAAGACCTTGCTAGCTCTCTCTTTCTGACTCCCAAGTCAAATGCTGGATGAGTGAAAAAAAAGGCTTGATTGACTGGGAGTTCTGCTTAAGTATTTATCTTTTCTTGGTTTTCGACCCTAAGTAGTGTGAAGTACAGTAAAATCTTTTATTCTATTTGTAAAACCAGAGCAATCTTAAGTTACAGAGCATTACTAAGTATTAGATCATAATGTCCTAGACCTCAAGACACAAGTGTTACTCAGCTGACATGCAGTGAGAAAATGAGAAAAACAACTAAGCAAAAAAGAACCCCAAACCAAAACACATATTCTGCTTTCTTTCCTTAAAGCCTTGTTGGTGAGTGTAATTTTCACTTCTTCTGCTGTGTCTGACTTTAGAAAAGGGCAAAAATCAGAGAATGCCTTACCTCTTTCTCCATCTTTTGTTGGTTTGTTTGTAGGCACACTGGTTCAAAACTTTTTTAATAAAAACATGTAGAAATGGATCCCGCCAGCTCCTGTAATACCATTTAGTTTTCGCCTCACTCCTGTTTCCTTTGACTGGTGGTTTTTTTCTCTTCTGGAGGGAGTGAGTAGAATGTCAACAAGCTGACTGGAACTCGCATTTAGAGAGCTGATCTATAAGGAAAGCACTGTGAACACTCAGTGTTGATAATCTCAGGATCTCAAAGCTCAAAGTGCGTAAGAAAGACTTAAAAGAGATCAGATTATTGCATAAGAAAAAAATAATTTGGCTTTGTCTCCACTTATAGATGTACTGCCTCCTGAAGTCTCCTGTCATGCTACTGCAATGTTATAAATACATTATTTTCTCATAATATACTTTTTTCATCTCTTTACTTGCAGAACACTCAGTTTTCTTGTCTGAAACTGCAGCTTCCGATTATTCTGATCCTTGAAAAATGAATGCATTAATTGTCCTCATCCATTATAACATTTGTCTTTGACTCCAACAATTGATGGTTTTCTCGTTTCTCATATGGGTTTTAGCAGTTCAGCTTTCTGAGGACACTTAGTTAATTTTTCTGTTCTCCAGTTCCCTGAGTGACATGAACTCTCAGAGGTGAACACACACTTCTTATATTCGCTGCTTCTGGCATACAAGGAAAGGAGCAAAAAGAAGATCCTGCATTTTTCACAAGCAGAAAAGAAGAGCAGAGCTCAAAAGTCACTTTGTGGAATATCTTATGAAATAGTGATAGGTCAGACATAGCAGCAATTTTTGTAAATAGCCTGGAGACTTTTTCCTGAATAATCACTTTGCTAACTCAACTATTTCCATCAGTATCAAGAGACTCCAAAATATGTGATCTTGCAAAAACATTCCTCACCTCTTCTGCTCTTTGTGCGATCTTGGTTGATCCCAAGTTCAAGGTACAAGATCCCAGGTTCAAGACCACAAGATTGTCATATGAATGAATAAAAATTATACTTTTTCTGCAAAGAAAGGTGAGTTAAAACTTTGAGGGGAAAACCAGAATACTCTGTAGAATATCCATGGGTATTGTTATGAACCAGGATATCAGTTTTCCAAGATTATTTTTTTATCTGTCAAAACATAGATGCTTTGTTATAGACAAGTTTATTTGTTAGGGTTTTGTGTAGATGTGATTTCCCAGATGACACCTAGTATTGCACTTTGTTCTACATAGACAGAAGAGTTGAGCCTTCTCTGAATGGAAAAGAATGGTTGGAAAAGGTAACAGTGCCTGTTTTTCAAGACTGAAAATTACTTTTAAAACAGGATATATATTTTTTGTTGAAAAATATAGTTTCTGAAAAGTCTAATAAGACTTAACATTTCTTTCAGCACAGTAATAGGTATTTTTAGAAAAGGTGACAACAGTTTAATTCAAAATATGTGATAGTTAACATGAAAAAGTCGAATTTTGATTTTGGGTCTTTGTATAATGTTTGGGATTAGTTCAATATACTTCACTCATGAATTTCTGAATAGCTCAGAGTCCAATTATCAATCTTAACTAAGCAGAACAACTGCTTTAGTGACTTTCTACATGGCAATTTACGTTAATTTATAGATACACATGCTGTAAGGCTAAACCTTTACACAGGAGGTATTGAAACTCATAATGATGCATGCAATCCAGGATGGGAGATTTTCAATCACAAGAAGAAAGTAACAGATTGATATTTTAGAACTGGAGGGGAAATAAGCTTGTTTTTATAAACAAATTAACTCATCCATGACTTCATGCCATTAAAATCTCCCATTATTTAGAATTACAGGTTTCCATCTCACTTCGAGAAGGGAAATATTATGTGTGGCAAACCCTAACAGCCCTTTCTGTTTAGCTACTGCTGTGAGTAAACAGATGAAATAAATGCATGGTGGCAGGAGTTTCAGGGCTTCTTCCCCTCCTTAATTTCCTGTTAGTGGATTAGATTAACTTGTTGGGTGTACATTTATGACACCTGTATGAACAAAGAAGCTGCCTCCCCAAGTCAAGGGGCAAGGCTGGATGGTTGCTGGTGATTTGACTGTTGGATGACAAGGAGGGATGATGGTTGCTGGTTACTTAGGAATCTGGTTCTCCTTGGAAGCAAACAAGCTGAGGGAAATAAAACTACCTTTATTTTACAGTGTAGCACCTCAGGAAAGCAACCTGTCTTTTACTGTTTGGGAGGACAGCACATCAATCATCTTTTGTTTTACCTGTCAGTGCTAAAATGGTCTTTCGGCACTGCACACTTTGAAATCTAAAAGCAGTATAAAAATATCAACTAAGAATCAGAAATCCAGAGAAAAAGATATTTGGAAAGGAAATCTTTTTAGTAGCAGGGAGGTCAGTCTTTCTGTGCATCACTTTATTACTCAATAACAAAAAACCCTCCCAAATGGATGATTTATTTTTAATCCAGAGGTAGTACAGTAGTGCTAAAGAATATATGTACTTGGGTATTTAGTATTTCTTTTACCCGGGGGTATGAGATATCTCCTTTTCTCATGTCATCTTGCCCTGCCACAAGCACTGTCTCATGGACTGTTGGGAAGGGATAAGAGTTGAGACCTCTGTTTAGTGGAGGGAAAGGAGAGAACAAGGTGGGACTGGATGGGAGAGAGATGTTCATTTGTGGCAGAATCTGTGCCAGTTGTATTGGCTGCTGTTCTGGGATGGCCAATCTCTGCCTCCTCTGGCACTCTTGCAGTCCTTGATGTTTGTCTCTTTCCCCTGCTGTCACTGCCCTGCTCCCTGCCATCTGGCATCATTGCAGATTTGCTTCCTGCTTCCAGAGTGACAAAAAAGTAGATTTTCACAAGGCTAATTTCCTTGAAAAAATCCTGACAAAAAGTAGTTGCTAGTATTCTTTATTTAACTGAGCCAAATCTCCATAATGTCATCAATAGAGTTTTTCTTCAATCAAATAAATAATCTGGCTTTGGCCAAAGGTTCTCTGTAACAAAGCTAAACCTGAGACACTTGGATCCTCTTCCATGGATTTTCTAGTTATCTCACCTTACACAATTGATTACACTTTACTGCACAGATGTATGCAAACATTTGTGTTCAAACTAAATAAACATTTGTGTTGATTTTGCAAGGCCTGGTTTTGTTAGTGGGGCGGGGCACAGACCTTCTGTGAAAAGCTGCTAGAAGCTTTCACCATGTCCAGCAGAGCCAGTCCCTGATGGCTCTGAAGATGGACATGCTGCTGGCCAAGGCTGGGCCAATTAGAGAGGTTGGTAACGCCTCTGTGATAACGTATTTAAGAAGAAAACCAAAACAAAGTGGGGCAGTTTTTTTCTAGCCAGAGGAAGTGGTGAGAACATGTGAGGGGAACAACATGGAGACACCAAGGTCAGTGAAGGAGGAGGGGGAGGAGGTGCTCCAGACACTGGAGCTGAGATTCCTCTGCAGGCCATGGTGATGACCATGGTGTAAGCAGGTTGTCCCCCTGCAGCCCATGGGGCTCCACAGGAGATGCAGAGATCCACCAGCAGCCCGGGGAGAGAGGGAGCCCCTGCTTCCAGGCTGGAGCAGCCTGTCCCCATGGAAGAGTGATCCATGCCACAGCAGTTTTGGGAGGACTGTTTGCCCATGGGAGGAATTCATGTTGTAGCAGTTTTGGGAGGACTACTGCTTTTGAGATTGGAACCATGCTGGAGAAGTTCACAGAGAACTGTCCCCACTGGGAAGGGACCCCATGGCTTAGCAGGGGAAGGACTCCTGTCCCTGAGCAGCGGAAGAACTCAGGTGTTTGGTTGACCAAAACCCCCACGCTCTGTCTCCGTGCACTGTCAGTGGGAAGGAGGGAGGAGTTGGGGGAAAAAATTGTTTTTAAGGGCTTATTTTACTTCTTATTATCCTTCTCTGATACTCTTAGGAATAAATTCACTTTGTACCTTTAAGTTGAGCCTGTTTTGCCCTTGGAATGTTTTCTCCCAGTCCTTAACTCATGAAGCCTTCATTAATTTTTTCTCTCCTCTGCCCATCTGTGGCAGCGGAGGGTGAGTGAGCAACTTTCATGGGTTCCTGGTGTTTGGCTAGTGGCAAACCTTGACAACGTTTTACTTTCTTACCAACAGCATAAATAGCATCATGTTTCGTTAAATTGAGTGCACACAATATGAAGCACTCCCAGTGCTCTAGGATAAAGTTGTTATGTTCTAAATTGTGTCTTTATTTTCAGTGATGCCACCGCAAAAGAAGTGAAATTACTCTGCATGAGCAGAATCTGCATGTGCAGAATCATTTAGTAAGACAAGAAGAAACAACTGAAGATGATACAGGCTTTTATTAAACCAAAGTGCATGAGGAGAGAAGGCATAGGGGAGATCTTACTGGTATTGGAACACCTAACAGGGTGGTGTAGAGAGGGGTCACGTTTTCTCAGAAGTCACAGTAGAAGACAAGAGGCAATGGACACAAGCTGAATTAGGTCTGGCTGGGATGGAGTTAGATTTCCCCACAGCAGCTCTCGTCCTGTTGGGCTTTGTACTTCTAGCTAGAACAATGTTGGTAACACACCAGTGCTTTGGCTACTGCTGAGTAGCACTTGCACAGCATCGAAGCTGTCTCTGCAGCCCTTCTGCCCCTGCCCCCAAAAGGCCAGGAGGCTGGGATAGGGAAGACCTTGGGAAGGGATATAGCCAGGAGAGCTGACATAACTTACCAAAAGGCTATTCCACACCGTGCAGCAATAAAAACTAAGAGAAAGGAGAAGGAAGGGGACGTCTGTTTATTAAGGTGTTTGTCTTCTGAAGACAGTGACTGGACATTGCCTGCTGATGCCAAGAAGAGAAAAAGTTCTTTTTTTCCCCTTTGCTTCTGCATGTGGCCCTTCTTTTATTAAATTGTCTGTATCTCTCTCAGTTGGAAACCTCCTGCAGTGCCTTGAGAGTGTAATGATGTATAAGCTTGCCCACATTGCTTTGAGAGTTTTTCATTTATTTATTGTTTTTTTTTATTTAGACAGTTTCCTTATTTTATGAGGTGCCTGTGTATGGAAAACATCAAAATCTTTGTAAATATGTATCATGTTAACTTGGCCATTGCGGGAGCTCTGGGGGTGTGGGTCGGACGGTCGGGACTGACGGAGACAAGAGATCTCTGAAGTCAGATCTTGGAACATGCGGTTTATTGCAAAGGGCGTGGGTATAGGGGCACTGCTTAGAGCTGCCAGACTCAGCTCGGAGCAGGCCCAGGAGAGCAAGAGAGTAAGCGGGTAAGTAAAGAGAGAGAGAGAGAGAGGAATGAGAGTGAAGAAGTGATGAAATCCTGGTTACAATACAATAAATCATCTTCTGTACTGAATATTCTAATTGTCACTAACCAATCTAATACAAGATACAAATCCTATAGCATTTACATACACCCTATAAGAGTTCTTCTATTACCATAGAGTGTTACATCTTAACTTCTAAAAACTACTCTTTGGACCCCTTCTGCTGAGCTAGTAGGGTCTGCTCTGACCCTTGGACCTGCCTGCAAGCAGAGGGTATTGTTCAATCAAGAGGGGATTACCTTCAGTCGGCCATACCATTGTTTTCCAGTTGTTCAGTAACTAAGACTTGGTATTTCAAAGGTGGCTTTCATTTCGATGTCGCTTATAGTTTTCATGTTCTCAAAATCTTTTGTCAGGCAATCATATTTATAAGGCTTTCCTGTTTCATCTTCCCCAACAGGCCGTATGTTTAGATAGAAACAAAAACAACTGGTTTGGTATTTTTGTCCTTGACAAATCTATGCCACAGTTGTATTTTCTAGGTGTTAGTAAAATGTTCAATAACTTCAGTCATCATTGTTTCATTTTCTGAAAATAGACTGATTAGAGTTTCTTTGCACATCTCTGTCTTTTCTGATCCAGTAGAACATAAGGTAAAATATTATACATTAATTTTTTTGCCTTGTCCTCTGGTTTGTGCTTCAAGATAGCTATGAATTTTCTGGAAAGAAAAGGGGAATAGATTGCACAGTATATACTTAAAAATGTTCCCAAAGATCCACTGGATTTCTCTGGAGCATCCTTAAAAACCAGGCCAAACAATTTTGAAATGATGTTCCAAATCCCACTTAAATTGACTTCTCTCTGAAAAGTGGTTGAAAAAACAAATACAAAACAAAACATCAGCTTTTAGTGTATCTTCTACTGCTTGTTATTTTTGGTTCATATTTAAATAGCAGATTTTAATTTTCTTCTGCTGTTTTCTTCTAAGTTATTAGTAAAATATTTTCATGTTCCTTTATATGCCTTGGCAGTTAGAACTGGTGTTGTGTTTGCCTTGCTTATTTTATTCAGTGTTTGTGCTGGCTCTTTAAACTCATGCTTAATTATATCATTATTCCTAATTTTCCTGTTTATGATAGTGTAGCGGTTTGGTCCAAAATACTCATTACTATTTACCTTCTGTAAAGATAAGAATTAGGAGAAATGCAAAGCAGACACCAAACTTGAAAGAATATAAAGAAATTTATTAACAGACCTAAAAGAGGGAAAAAGAAAAAAGATAAAATCATACCACACATTTAGAACTCTTCTCTTCCCCCTACCTTCCTCCCTTCTCCTACTGACAATGTAGAAAGACAACCCTTGAGATGTTCAGTCTGTTTACCACTTCCGTAATAGCCTTGTTCAGTTCATTTAGGAAGAGGAGTCTCTCTTGCTCCTGCTATGGAGAAACTATCACAACGAGCCAGCTGCCTGGGTTGGTTCTCTGCTCGCATGTAAGTCCCTTCCCACGACTTGCAGCTTTTCCCACAACTGCTTTCGAGGGTCCACTCTTGAATTACTGGGGTACAATTTTAAGGTTGAGCCATTCAGAAACAAAAGTTCTCTTCACCCATCTCTGGGAGCATTTCATCTCTAAGAACAGAGGCCCTTCTCCTTCCCTGGGTGTTACAGCAGGGATTACTGTAACAAGCATGTATCAAACCAGGAGTCCCGTGGAAATGAAGTATATATGGACAGATTCGTGGTAGATGTTTCAGAGATCTTTATTTCTCCACCCGCATGGCTGGGGCTCTGCTCAGGAACTCTGCAGTCACGGGACCCGAGGGTCCTTGGCCACACTGGGGAACACAAACCAACCAATGGGGGATGAGGCTGACCAGGGGCAGGGAAACCCCATGTCTCTCCCCCAGGGCCCCTCTCCCAGGGCTCCATGGCAGGGGGAGAGACCCCAACATCTCACCCGTTTTATTTTAATAAAAGGAGAATGAAAACAACTGGATAAACATAACAAGAACAGTTTCAAGACAAAACAAGCCACCCTCCTGAGTCTTTAAATGTCCAAACAGATTCTGTGGAACATCTTAGGGCTGACAGAAGGGAGACAGAACTCTCTGGGCATGTTTTGTGGGGAAACTGAGGCAGGAGAGGGTTTAATTTCTTCCCTCCCCCTTTTCATCCCCCCCTCGGCATCAGAGAGGAATTGTAGGGAAATGGAATTGTATAGGGAAGCCATGGGGTGAAAAACGGATTAGGAATAAACTGGGAATAGGGTAAACTTAGGAAGGGGTTCATATTGGGTATAGGGTAAAAGGGGGAAAGTAGGCTGTGGGTGGGGAAATTGCCGGGATGGATACTGTTTATAATTTTGTGCATAACGGCTGCCTTTGACGGGAATACCTCCAGGCCCAGTAACATTTGCTGCTTGTAATCCCTTCTTTCCTTGCACTATATCAAATTGTACAACTTCCCCATCTCCTACACTTTGCAAGTAATTTTTAGGGTTATTCCTTTTAATGGCAGTTCTATGGATGAATAGATCTTCCCCTGTATCATCTCGTGTTATAAATCCATAGTTGTTTTTTACATTGTACCATTTCACAGTTCCTGTGACTTTTGTGGCTACAACTCCTCCTATCATGTGCTTGCGTGTTTGTCGTGGGTGCTGGTCCCACGTGGCTGCTGCCTTACTGACTCCGATGTCTCGGCCGGGCCCCCGCGTTGCGGCTGCTCCATGCTCTCCGAACGGCGCTGCTCCGGTGCGTGTCTGGGCTCTGTGTGGCCCCACGTTGCCATCGCCGCTGGTTTCGCGCCCTGTGAGTGGTTCCGCTCCGCAAACTCCATGCTGCTTTGAGTACGGCCCTGTTTCGGCTCGGAGCTGCGCTGCGCGGCTTCTCATGTCGCTGTGAAAACCGCCGCTTCTTCCTCCGCAGGGCTCTCCGAGCCGTGTGCTCAGAGCGGCCTGCCATGCCGATGCCCGGTTCCTGGCTGCTCGTGGCCCACGACACCCGCGGCGCCTGCGGCGTCGCTCCCTCACTCGCGGCCGCGTGGCCGGGGACCCCGAGAGAGGGATGGGGTCCACGATAAGGCGTGCACTCCCGAGGGGGCCGGGCGCATCCAGGGCAGGCACCTCCGCCGGCACGGCTGCAGTCTCGTGCTCCTGGGATGGCGGCCGCGCGGCCTCAGCCACAGGATAAGTATGATCTTCTGCTTTAGGGGTAATGGGACCATACAAATGCTCCTCAAGAGCTTCCCTGATTATAAGGTATGCACGGAAAACTTCTCTTTGATCCCTGACTTTATCCCAGATCTCATCCCAGAAACACCCCTCACAAGATCCAGGAGGTTCGATATCAAAAAGTAAGTCTCGAGAAATATAGGAGAACCTTTTGAAAAGCCAGAAAAAGAAATGTTCTAGATCTCCCGGTTGCATTATTTTTTTGTTTTGTTGTTCAAGGATTCCTTTTACTTCTAGATACATTTTTTTCTGTGGCTCAGAGAGCCCCATTTCCCACGATTCTTCCATAGTCCAGAGAGAATATCCAAACCAAGATGAGAAGAGAGAGGTCTAGAGTGGTTTTTTACTCACAAATTTTCCTCAGGGATTGGTGTCCTGCCCTCATTCCACCACCAGTTTGTTACAGCGGGGATTACTGTAACAAGCATATGTCAAACCAGGAGTTCCGTGGAAATGAAGTATATATGAACAGATTTGTGGTAGATGTTTCAGAGATCTTTATTTCTCCACCCTCATGGCTGGGGCTCTGCTCAGGAACTCCGCAGTCACGGGACCCGAGGGTCCTTGGCCACACTGGGGAACCCAAACCAACCAATGGGAACGAGGCGGACCAGGGGCAGGGAAACCCCATGTCTCCCCCCCAGGGCCCCTCTCCCAGGGCTCCATGGCAGGGGGAGAGACCCCAACACCTGGGAGCAAAGGGTGCTCATCATCTTCATCTCTGGGACTATCTCTGGGAGCATCTCTAGGAACTGAGGTTTTCTCCTGTTCCATTTGGAGCAAAAGTCCTCATTGCTTCCATCTCTCCCTGTTCAAACTTCTCATGAAATTACAGCTGCGTCAGCATCTGCCTATCTCAGCGCAGGTGCTTTTGCTCACAAGTACAAGTTGAACGCTCCACCCCCCATGCCTTCATGAAATTACAATGGGTACTCTGATACATCATAGCCTTACAACAGAATTCCAGCTTTAAGCATCTCCTGTTTCTTCTCCCTCAGGTTTTCAGCTCTTCACAGCACTAAAAGGGTTAATCTCACCCAGGCCTTGCAGCTGGAATGTGGCTTATCGCTGTTGGTCACATGATGCTTTGCCGGACATCGGTGCAGCTTCAGCTGAATCTTGGCTGCACTGGAGAGGGGGAACTGGGCCACTCTGGCTGCACATAGCAGGCTTGGGGGGGGGGGGGGGTGGGGGGGGAGGGGGGGTGCACAGGTGGAACAGGGCCCATCGGCTCCAGGACTGCTGTGGCCCGGCCTGGCCTGGCCCGAGCAGGGCCTGGGCCAGGCCCGCCAGCCCCTGCACGGGGCCTGCAGCCACCTGTCCCAGCACTGGAAATGAGAGAGGGCTCTGCCTGGCGTGTGTCTGTTCTTAAGTGTGGATCACAGAGGTGGTCACAATTTTAAGTGGCTTAAAAAATTGTCCATATTCAAACTGGCCAGCTGGTAGGTTCGGTTAGGTCACAGAGGAAGCTGTAAGCACCCCTTTGCAAGAACATCACTTCCGGGACTATGCTTTGCTAACCCATGACAGGTAGTTTACATTATTTGTCATATTTCTTGTAGTCCTACTATTCTCTTACTGCTTCTTACTTCTCCTGCATGTTGGGGTATCTTCCCTTTTAGTACTATGTTTTCCAGTAACCATCAATTCTTCTGTTATTTTTTGACTCTTAGGAATAGAGGCAAAGGATTTCCTCCAGGAATTCTAATTGCCACTTACCTTAATATACTGAGGTTTGGGTTTTTTGAAGTCTGTTATTCTTGACTCATGCATAAGCTTTGGAATAGTCATTTGCATAGGAATAATATAATTCTAAGATTGTGGTATTATTATTATGACTTTTTGACAGCCTAGCAATTGTTAATTTTTTTTTCCTGAAGAAAGCATACTATTGCAAAGAAATATTACAATTAACGGCATTCCTGCAAAAAAATGAGATATCATAAAATAACATATTGTGGGCCTAATGATTATTTTCATTCATCCTATGAATATTTCAATGAAATAATAAGTGCTGATAAATTCAGGAACATTTTCATTGTACATAATTTTATCATTACAGAAAAGTGTCACTGCAAAAATATATTGCTTTCATTTATGCTTTTCGTCTACTTTTAGGCACAGGGTAGCTACTTTGAAGTTTTATCCAAAGTTATTTTCAAAGAATATTTGCAAATATTGGTTATAAAATGAGTGGCCAAAGACAGGAAGTGTGGCCCTGGTTTATAGTGACTCCTGCTGGGATGTAGGAAGCTGTTGGCAGCACTGAAAAGAAATATACCAATTGTGCAAGGTGAAGAGAGTCCCTTGACAGGTGAATCATCTTGTCTGTCACTGAAGAAAAGATGCCTAATAATTGTCTTTAGATGAAAGTTAATATTTTATATCATTATGGAATGACACAAAATACAAAGTGAATAGTTCAGATTGAAATGGGGCTAATTCAGTAAGTTATAAAACAATTTGGTTTGGTTTTTTTAATACATAAATAGAAACTTGAATACAGCACTCTCAGGTCCATGTGATTCTTGTGATCCTTGTGAGTGCCTTCTAACTCAGGATATTCTGTGACTAACTCTGGTGATGCAAAGGATAAAGCTGATAATTTAAGGCTATAAAGTAGCACTTTTTAGCATCTCCATCTCCATCATATCTCTGTTGCAGATAAGACCTTCAACCATTTTGAAGCCACTACTAACTGAAAATAGAGTTTGTTTTCTGGCATCAAACATTCTATTTTCAACTCTTATTGCTACAAAAACTGGAAAGAGCTATTTAAATACTATTAGTCAACTTTTTTTTAATGTTTAGCTTAATAGTGAAAGTTATTCCCAAGAACATCTCTGGATATGAGATTCATTCTATGATTCTGTGATTCTGACAATAAATTTAACAGGAGATATAATCCTAGTTCTTCAGGTTTCACCTGGTATTTAAATATAGAAAGTTAAATGATCTTTTAACAGGGACAGAAGACCTTGTGTTTTTGATTTGTTTTGTATTGTATTTTTCATAAATAGAATTTCTTGTACATTTCTCTTTAATATTGATTGCTATGCAGAGGGTAGTATTATAGAAAGACTATAGATGTGAGAGGAGTCTGTTCTTGATTCACAAGGAACTGGAAACTTTGTGAGTTTTTAAGGCATGTGATTTGTCTAAAGCAATCTTTAGTATCTCTGAAATGCATACAATTATGTGGTGTAAGTCTACAAAACTGAATAGGAGTTTTGCTGTGTTTAAAATTTGGCCAAATGACACAAACAGAGTTTGTTATTAGAAATTTATTCTTACATAGCCTTAGGTCCTTTTATTCAAACAATGTTTCTATTTGACTGCTTATTGGCACCTGCTGTGCTGCGTTTACATGGCGCTTTTTGATCAGTAGGTAAGCACTGAACAGGCACATTGCAGTGAGAGAACAGAGGAAACCTGGTGATCCTACGGATAAGGCAGGTGAGCTGGCACTTTTGGGATGAGGAGATTCACTGTCAGAGAATGTAATGTAACTTTAGAAATTTTAAGTTTTACTCAGAAAGTACAATTACTATCTTGTTATAAGTGTAGTTAGTCTATTTTCATGAAAACTGCTGTCCACAAGCAATGAGAGAACAGAGCTTTGTGAAACTCTATGTATAATCTCAGTATAAAACTACAGAAGTGTCTCTTTTTTCTACTAGATAATTAAAGCTATCATACTGTCTAAAAATACCTCTGAATAGTCATAATTTTCTTAGTAATATGGAGAGACCTTTACCTAAATAATTTTTTTAGAAGTATTTTTAGGAGAAGTTTTACGTTTCTATATGGAACTAGTGTTCAGATCTGGAGTTCTGATTTGTCTTGCATAAAGGCTTTGCAGAATTATTCTTTAGGAATGAAGGAACCAAAAAGTCTTTGTAAAGACCTATTTATTATCACTAGTGTGAATAGTAGGGAAAGTAGATCAGATTTCCAGAAACTTTTGACTATTTAAAAACATGTCAGGAGTTTTTTCGGATTTGTCCCTAAAGAGAGTATATACATTTTTCCATGCCATTCGAACTAAACAATGTGCTCTGCTCACTCTGCTTCACCTTATAATTTTCTTTTTTAGGCAGAAACATTACCTTTTGTGTGAAATTTTATTCCTTTCTTTTTTTTTTTTTTTGTTCTTCTTCAATATCTTCTTTAAAATGTAATTTCTACAAATAAGTAATGCTAAATCACATTTATATTTACAAGGGCAGGTTCCTTTTAAAAATAAAAGAATACTATGCAATTTAGTTCCACTAAAGGAACTAATTTAAAAAGTTGATTTTCCTTTGTAATTTTTTAAACACTACTGATCAATGCCAACCTTAACAGAAGTTATAACTGGAAAAAAAATCAGGAAAAAATAATTACGAAGCCACATAACAAATATTCCAAATAACCCATTGATGCTTGCAATCATTATTTGCATCATTGCTGCTTTTTGAAATAATATTATTTAGAAGGCAACATGACCTGGTTTCATCTGGGATAGAGTTAATTTTATTCCAAGGAGCTGGTACAGTTCTGTGTTTTGGATTTAGTATGAGAATAATGTTCATAAAATACTGATGATTTTGGTTTTTCCTGAATAGTAGTTCTGAGTTAAATCACTTTTGGCTTTGACACCATGTTTTCCTTTACCAGTATCTGACAACCCCTGAAGTTGTTCAGCCAGTGGAAGACAGAAAGTTAACAAGTTTAGTCAGTGTAGCTCAAAAAAACCAGACCTGCTGTGGTAGCACACAGTAATACATATTTCACTTGATTTCTAGAGTGTTACTCTTGAAACTCAGAGCATAATCTAGTATCACTACTTTTAGTTATTGTCTGTTTTTATTCATTAAATGAGAATGTTTAGTCGAGTTCCATATGCATTTTTGAGGAAATGTATAAAACACTTTAATTTGAAAGGGTACTGGATTATCAGATCTAGAACCCCTCCTTTTTTTTTTCCCCAGGAGGTCATGAATTAATAGCGTAGTTGAGCAAGGAAGTGAAGTATTTGAAGAGTAGTTTATTGTTTTGAGTGAGATTAAAACTGGGATTAGCAAATACAGAATTTCTGTCTTGTGGAAAATTCTGGCATTTTCAGGATGAAAAAATCTGTTTTAAAATATAATTATATAATTACAAAGCTACACATTTCGTACTGTTGCCATGAGCTCATTTTCAGCTCCCATTTATCATTATTATTTATGTAGTTGTGCCAGCTACTCTTACATGACTCTCTAGGCCAAGCAACATTATCAAAGATGACTTGGAGATACAGCATACATACTGTTTGAAGAGGAGTCATTTCTGCATTAACAGTTATGTAATAAAGCAGAAACTATGTTTTGCATTATTAAAGCATCAAACGAATCAGATTATGCAGCACTAATGCTTCACTGAGCATCATTGAACTAAGCTGTCTTGTGTTTTGTACAATGTTTGTATTTTTTTGTTAACAGAAAGACATTTAGAGGGTAAAAGTTTACAGTCCAATAAAAATGAATAACTGGTTCTTCTCCTAGTTTAGATGTACTGAAAACTTCTAACGGTGTGATAGGAGATACCCTTCTTAAACTGAAGGTAAATTATTTCAAACAGCTCCAGGTGTTTATTCTGTACACTTCAGATACATCTACAAGTGGCAGACCTAACTCATTCCTAAAATCTGGATCAACAGCTTGAAGGAATGTCCCCTGGATTCTTTTCCACTCTCTTTTCTTGGAGATAATGATAGGCACTCATCAAATATAAATTATTTTCTGTCCACTTTCATTCTGTCCTCTAAATGTTTGAACAATACTAATCATAATTCTTACTCAAGTGGGTTTTTTTCACTGATGTAAATACTACGTTCATGCTAAGATAAGCAGGAGTCTTTCACTGGGTAAGGTCTTTTACCTTCTAAGATTGTAATTCTCTGGTGTGTTGTCCATAGTTCTGTAATGTGATGAGTAAGAATTTCCTATATTTGCTTCCTTTTCATCAACAGAAACTATGGTAGGTTAGGTCAAGAATGAATAGATACGTTATCCACAACTTGCTCAAAGTAATTCTGTCTTTTCTTGCTCTTCAAAGAAAAGATTTCTTTTTCTTTAATCAGACAGTTTCTAATTGTCATGAATAATTATGCACATTTTTAAGTGTTGAAGTCACTGAGGCTCACTGCAGTCATTGAAGTTTTAAAAATGTGGTCTTTCCCTGAATAATCACAGAGGTATTTAACTCTCTTTTGTGAAATAGAATATGCTATCTTCTGTGATTTTTTGGGGGGTGAAAATTTAATTACGTCTCTGTTGTCACATCTTTGTCTGGTTTCGCGTTTGATTTTGGTGGTTTTTTTTGGTTGGTTTGGTTTTGGTTTTAGTTTTGTGTGTTTTTGTACTTACAAGAGGAGGATTAATATGATAACCCATCAGGAAATATTGCATTTATTTTCTTGAGGTAAAACTTTCCGCTAAAATCTGTTGCAGATTCTCCACCCTTATGAAACAGAGGTTCCCAGGAGAGGAACCAACTGGTTTTATAAAGGCAGTGAGAGATTTGTCACTTTCAGATGTCACAGATGTGACATACATATCCTCCAATGTGCTACAAATGAACTGGATGGAAAATACTTTTCATCTCGTAAGAGTTTGACTTTCCTGTATTTCCTATCTCCTCTCAGGTAAAATCCAAACCTTTCCATGCAGAGTTAGAATCATAGAATCATTAAGATTGGAAAAGACCTCCAAGATCACTGAGTTTAAGCTTTGACTGATACCATCTTGTCCACTACACCATAGCACTAAATGACAAGGTCAGTCATTCCTTGAACACCTCTGGGATGGTGAGCAGTTGGAGAGCATATCTCAAAACATTGAATTTTTACTCACCTGAGAATATCACAGTTCAAAATATTCCTTTGCTTGAGTCATTGTCCAGACCTGCTACACTCTCAAGAAGAATTATGTTTTTCTCTAATCAAAGTTTTCATCAACTTCCCCCAAATTTCTAGTAATTTTCATATGAAAAAGACTAATCCTGAAAGGTTTTGTGTAAATTGAAGCACTGGCAAAAAGTCTTTGTGTTAGTTATGACCAACATGCTAACTAAGAGAAGGAATCCTGCTGTAGTGTGATCAAGATATATTTTTTCAGTTCTTCCAAGCCCTAAAACAAATTAGATTACAATAGTTATTTGTTTTGGTGGTTCTTCAAAATAGACATATTTTATTGGTTCATGGGCTATATAAAATTATCCTACCTTCCTCTTCTTGCTTTACATATATTTCTTATATTTCTTCATTTCTTCATCTTATTTCCTTCTTTTTCCAATCTTTCTGTCTGAAAAACTTTTGTGATACTTTCAAAATTAATAACTTGTTGAAAGAATTATTATGAGCTTATGCTGATAGATCTCTAAAACTTCACAAAATTCACGGAGTATTTCAGCTGTGACTAAGGCTTACCTACCACGAGGTAGGTAGAAGTTGATGATGTTATAATGGCATATTGATATAAATAAAAATATCTTGCACTATCGCAGGGTATTATCCTGCAACAGTCTTGCATTCCAGTCTGATGTCCTTTAGTGTATCTTTGCCCAAGAGACTCCAGCAAAGAGGGCATGACCCTAGAAGGAAAACAGCTGCATTTGCACTGTGCCAGTCTAAAAAGCCCTGTTCTGCCTCCACTTAACCATCACTAGCTTGGCAATAATCTTTGCCCTCCAGTATGTACTATAAACACATTGTGGTTGCTGGTGAACCTACATTACAAGGGGCAGAGTTTTCAGTAAGACAAGTCCCCAGTACCACAAGAACCACTTTATGTTAGGGTGACCAAAAAGGATTCTCCCAGGATGCTTGTTCTGTTATGTTAATCTATCCCAGTTTGGATTCCCCGGTTGGCTGTTAGCCTCTACCCCTCATCACTCCCCCAGAGCTTCTCCATTGGTCCCCATTCCCTAGTCCTGCCTTTTGCCTGCCTCTGGATAAAACTGTGAGCTTTGGGATCATGTTGGTATTTGCCTCTGCAACCTTCGACAGTGTAGAAGCAATAAATGCTCCTGCTGGAACACATGCAAATGCCCTTCTTGACTCTTTGCTACCAACTATAATACTGAACCCATGCATGCTTCTGTGCTTCACTGATCATTCATGAATGCTGTCATTTTATTTTGAAGGACATGTCATTTTCTCTGTGATATCAGATGAACTACAATTGCCAAGTTCATAATCAGTGTTATGATGGATACTCAGTAACATGAAGCAGGAAATGAATGGCAGTAGGAAATATAGTGTCTGATAGGCTTTTCTGAGCTGAGCAGAAATCAGTTATAATGTCTAAAATGTCTAAATGTCGACATTTTAGATGTCTACATTCCCTGAATACAGGTGCAATTAGCGATTTTCATTGTCAATTCAATAGTTCCCAATCTCTTCTGTTCTGCTGTCCCCCCTGTCAAATACAGAAAGTCCATGACATGATGGAAATCTTCCAATAGTATAAATATAGACAACGTAGTGATGCTATTGTAGCTGTGTTACAAGAGGATGATGAAACAATAACTAAATGTATAATCTTCCACTTGTCATGGTTCACCATATCACCCTTTTACTCATGGGCAGTTTTTATTCTTGACATAAGGCATCACGAGATCAGTTCATCTGCTACTTCAAATCAGAATGTATTACCAGCCTAGTGAGTTTTTCTCCTATTTATGCCTGTAGTTGTAGCAGAAACGATTTTTCCTGTTGTTTGATACAGACAGGTGTTATTTCTTCAATTTTACAGTTCTTAAGGTCCTTGGAATTTGATGACCCTTGTGGGACCCTTCCAACTTAGGATATTCTATGATGCTACGATTAAGTTTCTTCTAAATTATGGTTTAGATTTAAGAAGCTAACAAAATTTACTCAAACTTATTTTCCATTATGAAAGTGGGCCTTACTTTCCCTAATTAAATTTGCTTAGCTCCTGTATTTGTTATTTTTAGGTACATTTGAAGTGTGTATGGCTACCATATCAGAGAAAGGTAAGGACTTTTTTCTTTTATAAATAGGTAATTATTAATTCTGCTGATACTGGTTCTATGCCAACAGGAGATAAATAATGCTACTTTACTTCCATTAGTAGTTTACCAGCTGTATCTGAGGGTTAAAGAACACAAGCCAGGCTATCTCCCATTGCTGAATTTTACCCTGTAAGCGTTGCTCTGTCTTTCAGCTCTCTCATGCCATATCTCTGTCACCTTTGTTTTCAAGGCTTAACTTACTCAGTTTTTATGGTCTCTGGACTGACCAATCACCTAGAGACTCAACCATCAGTGTGTTAATTTTCAGTCAAATATTTCTGCATTATCTTCCTGCCTGTCCTTATTGTTGGAAAAGAGCTTTCCTGAGCTTTATGTGAAACCACAAGTGTAAGTGTCTTTTGAGTTTAGCCTTTCAGTTTTCTGTTTCTGTGATTCATTACATTTCTACCTGCCTGATGAATGCTGTATTACTGTTCACTTTTATTGCTGTCTTTTCTCTTTTATCATTCTGTCTCTTACTTCAGATCAAACACAATTTTGAAAAACAGAATGTCTGTTTATCCTCTCTTTGTATAGTCTCTGAATAAGAGATTTTCTCTTGGAAGACACACTTAGGCACTATAGTACTGTCTCCATCCTCCTTATTGTACATTCCTTGCATATTAAAGTGGTCAGTAAGGTTGCTTCAAAAACTTCAGATAAAATGGTGGGAGAGAATGTTCTTTTCACAAATTAATCTTGTTATGAATGTACACAGATGCCCATAGGAAATGGAGGTCAGGTTTCTATTTGTTTGGAATATTATGGGTTTGGAAAATTTTATTTTCTTCTTATATTTTAGCAGGTTATCTGTATTTTCCAAAATAAAATATCTGTAATACTCATTTGGTAACAACAGAATGCTTATGTGGTATCCAAATTATAAATAGGAAATAGACAAAAAGAAGGAAGACATTAAAAGATGAAATCATGCATAAGAAAACAAATAGTAACAAATATTTTAAATTTTTTCTGCTGAAAATTTTATTCAGATCAGTGCAATCCTATGAGATTGTGGATTTTGATGAAAGGAGATTTTTCTGTTAGATCTGTATTTTTTAATAAATTCTGCAAGCAAAGTAGCCTTTGTTATGTCACAATTAACAGAACTTAATGACAACATAGCTTCTGTCCTATACTTTTTATATTTGCTGTGGTTTTATTACATTCCTTTCATGCACCAGGATTAAGTTTCTACCTTGCATTGTTAAGTATCAGTGATGTTTAAGCATTTTTGACATTTAGGAAGCTACCCTGAATGCCTGTTGATGAAAAATGCTTTGCATTATATGTTAAAAGAATACTCAGGGGAACTATCAGAATACAGTAAATCCTACTTCAAGGCCACCCAAAATATATTGTATATTTGTAGCTTTAGACATTTACATTATCCAGTGGACTATTACAATTCCTGTTTAATTTAGTGTCCTCTTTCCTCACAATATGACTGTAAGAATGTTGACCCCTTTTTAAATTCTTAATATTTATTTTCTTCCTCTGTCACTAAAGCAAACTTTTAAGGTACCACTATCCACATGACTGAGAACAGACTGAAGTGTTGTGGAAAAATGCCATTTCACAGGCTTCAGAACCTCAGAGCTTTTCTAAGTAGGTGCCTGATTTTCTAAGTAGGTGCCGTAAGATTGATTTACTGCCTTTTCCAAACTTTGGATGATGGGTAAGGAAGTTGCAAGAAAATCCTTGATGCTTCATGTTCCTTTACAGACTGTATATCTCTAATAAACAACTGTGTTCCATGGCATTTGACACTTAGTCGGCCATCCCTTATTTACGCTTGAAAATTTGGCACAGATTTCTGTACAGACAGAAGTGAATGGAAAGCTTTAATTCTAAGCTTTAGAGAAATCATATGTGGCTAGAACTTTCATGTGACAGGAAAAACACCTATAAAAGGATCTTGGTATCATATAGAGTTTTGATGGATTTTATCCCAAGTGTATTTTCTTCAGTGTGAGGTGTGCAGCCCAGCCATAATTCCCTCTAACACTGACTGGCTGATTTTTGCAGATGCAGTTAAACAACCTTTCTGCAGCAAGAGAAACGTCCAGGAAGGTCAACATATGTTGCGTTCCACTGAGGGAAACTGCAAAGAGTTCTTTCAGTATTAGATGGTCAGGAATAAAATTAAGCCAAACAAGACAAATCTTGTATCTCAAAACCACTTATTGATAACAAAGAACAAAAAGAAAAAGGAGTTGCCCAAATGAAAGAGGGCTAGAAAAGACAGAAAAGAAGGAGGGAAAATGGAAAGGGAATGGGGGAGAGAGGAGAGAGAGAGAATAAGAGGGCATTACCACCACTGAGTCAGGGAAGTGCTGTCGGTGTCCAGGTGGCGGGGGGGGTGGGGGGGTGGGGTGTGCATGCTGTCTGCCTGGGGATGGGCTGGGTCTTAATGAGCCTGCACAGCTCTCAGAGAGGCTTGGCTTCACAGGCGCGGCTCCCGTGGCAACAGCACTGGACACGTGGTGAGTGGGCCCTCGGACGAGAGGACCAGGACCCTGGACAGGGTCATGGTGAGGCTCACTGGATTGGGGCAGCAGGGTGGGCTGGATTGGCAGGGTTGAAATGCGGGTAGCTCAGGCAGGGATGCGGGGACGAAGTGTCAGGGCAGTGGTCAGGGACACAGGGAGGAGAGACAAGTGTGAGAGCAAGCAAGAGCCAGAGAGGGCAGGAGAGCCAGAAGGCAGGCTGGGGCTGGGTCAAAGGAGGGAGCAAGTGAGCCAACGAACAGCAGTGAGCAGTGAGCACCAGCAAGCAGCAGAAAGCCCATGATGCACCACCCCCTGGTGCCTCGCAAAGTCTGCCTGCTGACAGGAGACCATCAGTCCAGTCCAACCTTTCTTTGCCATCCATTGGTGGAGACTTTTCACGACCTGATTGGAGAAGCTCCTCCACAGTGTCTTCTACTGATGGCCTCATGTGAGGTGTTGCCTGGTGAAGTCTCCCCAGAGACGAGTCTTCCCCCACTCCTGGCTGCCTCCTGCAAGGGGCACCTGTACACTTCCTCCCCCCACATGGCTCTGACAACCCTGACAACCAGGGTTGAGGCAAACTAAATTGGCTAAATCAAAACTAATTTGGCCCCTCACAATGTGTCAGATGACAATGTTCAGCCCCAGTGTTACAAGTACTGGGAGAAGTGGGATGTTGTCATGATGTAGTAAAAATGTATCAAATTATATTTTCCAACTATATTCAAGGCTGGTGAATCTTACTTAACTTTTGAGTATTTTCTTTGCTGTATTCCTGGAAGTTAGTAGCAGTGCTGAAGTCATACCCTACCACAGAAAAACAAGATTAAAGGTGAGTGTGTGAAAAGATTTGGACTTGATCATCCTGATGGGTCCCTTCAACTCAGCATATTCTGTGATTCTGTGAAAAACATGCAGAAAACAGTGAAGACCATATTCTGACTGAAACCACCAGGAACATTTTCAAGATTTCACTAAAATATGAAATTTACAGAATGAACAACACTTTCAAGAAGAGGCTTCTTATGACACTGTCTTGGTTTGAAAGAGAGGTGTCTGCCAAGGAAGGTGGGAACCTCCCTTGGAATGTAAAATGGGAGCCCTTCCCCTCCAAATTATTATAACTTTGAAATTCCTGGGATTTCAGGCAAAGATATGGGAAAAGGAATAACAGTTCTTTACTAATATATATATATATATTTATCAAGACAAACAAACAACAATGGCAGCAACAACAAACCAAAACCCAATAAACAGTCTCTTCCTGCTCTTTAAGCCATTTCCCCTTCAGTGCAGTTATGGTCACAGCCGGCAGGGGCGCTGTTGGCAGGGAAGGTGCAATGATTCTCCCGCGGCTGCAGGGGGCGCTCTGGTGTGAGCTTGGAGACCATGTGGTAATGGCAGCTTGGCCGAGCTGGGAAGTCATGGGAAACAAAAAAAGAATTATGCAGACTTGCAGTGCAGGAAAACCGCAGCAGATTGGGACCTCGGAGTCCAACATACAGGAGTGTCTGCGGTAACATGCTGGGGGCAGAGGGTCCAGGGGGAGCCGATCCTGATATTTCAGCACCACATGGGCTGGTTCTGAGCTCCGAGTGGCCAGGTGGCAGGGAAACAGGCAAACACTTCCTTGGTCTGCTGAACCTGGGAATAGGACCAAGCAAAACACAGCCAAGCCTCTGGGGTAGCACCCTCACCTTTTTTTCTGGAGTTATCATCTGCAACCCGGCCCCAGCCAGGGCTATTTCAATGGAATGTTGCAACACCCAGCTACATCTTTTGTTTCCTAATTGCTCTCATTTGTCTCTCTTCCCCTCACGTTGTCCTTCTAGGTAGCAGATGGGAGAAAAATTCACTGAAAAAGCCAAACCCAGGACAGCCAGCCACTAAATTGTGCCCTGAAAACTTCCTTACGTAGCAAAATGGTGAATTAAATTCAGATGTTACACTTGTACTGCTGGGCTGCTAAAAGGCATTCAGTTTTATTGATAAACCACACATGCTGCAAAACTTTGTATGTGGTGGAGTTAAGAGCCCCTTAGGAGCTTATTTACATCTGATGAATGGTAGTGAAGGGCCATGTGATCTATTACACCCAGTATTTCTTTTTTTAGTGTAGCCCTCATAATTCTGAAGGCTCTGTTACAAAGAAATGTTTCTGATTGAACAAAACACCTTGACTGTGTCTTCACTGCTCCTATGGATGGTGCACAGAACTTAAATACTTAGGTATCTGACTTTGCTTGTTTACAAAATAGGAAAGAGTTGCTTTTGAACACTTACTCTTTGTCATCTCTTAATGTCTATGATGGACTTTTAAATTCCATGAAAAATTTATATTCAGCAGTTACTTTTCTAAACTACCCTTTAATTTCATATGTTGGTTCAAGGACAGTCTGGAGTACCTACTCAAAATACATTCCACAATAAAAATGACATAGTTTAAGTTTATGATAACACAAAAACTTCTGGACTCTTATTGTGACCAGTTCAGCACATAATAAACACAGTTTAGCATAAAAGAAAGCCAATAATTCTGTTGGTTTCACACAGGTACTTAGGGGCTTTGAGACTGGTAAATTAGATGGCTATTCTAAACTGAATAATTTTGATAGCTGTAAAAGAAAAGCTGATATTGTTTCCTCTGGTGAAACTAGTAGGGTTTCCACTTGAAAATACAGTACCCCTAATGCTAAATCAATCCATTTGGTTGGTACCTGTGAATTAGACAACTGTCTATGGTTGTTTATAAGCATGTCTCCAGAATTACTTTTATGGGTAGATGTTTGTTTGAGCAATTCTAAAGAGCTGTGCTTTTTGCAGCTGTTTCTTTTCAGCAGCATTGACTTTGGGGTAGGAATATATTTCCTGACCTCAGAGTCAACATTCTAAGGGTGGAAGGAAAACACCAGAGTTTTGTACAGGTTGACAGGATTGATAAGCATGGCAGCAGTCTGCATTCAAAAAGGACTTGAATGGGGTTGTGTAAAGTCTCGAAGTTGCTTTGTCACAGTTTAGCAAGCCATAAACTGAATCAGACACGTGTGGGAGTATCACAAAGTGACAGGGGAAGAGCAAGGAGAAATAGTGCTGGAGTTCACCTTTAATAAAATTGAAATACCAATGGTGATGAGAGAGAGGTATGTTCAACGTGATAACAGAAGGGACCTCAGGTCTTTCCCTTTTGGAAAATGGAACAGTGTCATTGGCAACAAAGGCCCAGACATTCACCACTTGCATGGTAGGAAAGTGGTGCATGTGAAAGTGTTAGGTGTCTACGTCTATTCAGGGGGGAGACTCAGGAGAATATGCAGCATTAAAAAAGACAGCATATTGTGAAGGCAAGATCTGGATGTGGAAAGGGAAATAGAAGGTTTATGTCTTTGAAATGGAGAAACTATTTTGGTTAAGATCTGAGCAGAACTTAGTAAGCAGGCACTGGTAGTCCAGCCTGGACTGTGTGTACTCTGAAAGGTTATTTTAGGCAATATCCAGCAGACCTCCATAGGCTGAAACACCTTTGGAGAGAGAATTAATAGAACCATTTGAAGTGAATAAACACATTTCTAAATAGCAAGAGCCATTTTTGCATACCCTAATTAGGGTGTTCAGAGGAAAAAAATATGTTCTTGATTTGAGGATGTAACAGATCCCTAAAGATCCAACTTCCAAAATAATTTTTACCTTTAAGTAACATACCTTAGATTTGAAGACTTTCTTGTTCATTTCTACAGGATTGTATTTTTCAGGTAATATAAAGCCTAATTATGACCTTCACTAGTCTTTCAGGGGAATCCCTGAAAGACAATGAAAATAACTCATTAACACCATGGTAATCAAGAGCAGAATTTGATCCACAAAGAATAAACTGTCTATCTGAGGTGCAGTCATACTGAGCAGTTAAAAATAGTTTCAAAATATAAGTCATGTATTGGTAACTGAAATGATGTTTTGAATTGTTGTCCTCAGTATCAGTCAGTATATGTACTTACAAATTATATACTTTTAACCTTTTCCCCATATGTAAGCTGGGACTAGGTCAACGCATGCCATTAAGGAAGGACAGATGGTGTAGCTCTCCAGGGCTGAGTATATCCTTTATTTAATTCTCCTAAAACCTGAAAGATTGCATTCTTAGACAGTAATGAGAAGTGAAGGTCCAACATTTAGTCATTTGGAATAGGTACTATTTCTTGGTTTATAGCATAACACAGTTTTCATTCAGGCCGGGAGCAGTTGGATATTGTCAGCGCACAAAAATACTGAATTAATATTCATTTAGCACTCAAATTTACTAGCTCAGGCTTAGACATGTTATATTCAACCACAAATTAAAATACCTGCCTCTATTTAATACTAAAATTGCATTGCAAATAAGCTACACAATAACTCATAGACGATTTTTTTTTTTTGTATTCACAGGTTTGCTAACAGGTATGTACATATGTTTTTTAAATTGTGCGCTATCACCTATTGGCCTTTCTTCTTATGCACCAGAAATTGTTTTACAGTCCCTGAATTTTCAGCTAGTGGTGGTTGAATGAAAGTGGATCACCTGGACAATCATACAGCTGCTTCTATTTTGGGAGTTTGAGTCCTTTAAAGATATATGAAAACACTTTCCGTCCAAAATTAAAAATCATGGCAGGTTTGTATAGTGAAAACTGATTAGCTGTGGATTATCACCCACTCTTGCAATTAAACATACTTTATTATAATGACTTGCCCTGTTGCATGAATTGCTTAAAAACAATGTGAGGGGTTATTTTATATTGCAACTGTTAGTGTGTTGTTCTTGACCATTAAATTTTGTATTGTTGTTCTCAAAAAATTACTTTCTTAAAAGAGAGAAGCATGTGTTGAATTATCCAATGTATCATAAGAGAGTCATTATCATTCCTCATTGTTTTAACTCCTGTCTAAACTTACATGCCCAAATACACTTCTTCAGAATTTATTGTACCATATTAGGAAATTTGCTCCCATTAAACTTATAAAATACCAATTCAGCACATCATTTAAGTACATACTTAAATGCATCCCTCTTCAGGGAAGCTAAATCCCTAAAGCACATGCTTCAGTTCACTTCTGGAAATGAATTGGCAGCTGGAACAGAGTCTAAGGATTTAAGCCAAACCAAGCTGAAGTCAATAGAACAAATGTCGTTGATTTCAATTGTCTTTGTGTTAGGTCCCAAATACATTTTACTTGTGTGATTATATGAGCCCTGTTTCTAATAATAGGCAGCTTCTTGTAATCATGAAGTTCGTGAGAATTGAGTGCATTTATCTTCTCAAAAGAACTTGGCTGGAACAACATACTGTAATAACATTTCAGCCAGGAGTTTTAGGGTTGTTTTTGTCAGATAAACTCTGGGGTTTACACACTATTCCATAAGCCCTCAGCCTCTGGCATAGCTCCAGTTAAACTGTTAATACTGCTAAACTTGGATGTGTACAGGTTTACATGTGCAGAAAGTTTGAACAAAAACCCCAAATCCATGAAAATATTTTCTGAAAAAGCAAGATTTTCTTTATCTGAATAAATTTCACAGTGGGAAAACTTACAGAAGGGAAATTTCTAGGAAGTTACTTCTCAGGAATTATCATATCCCACTAAGGCAGCCCCAGAACTAAAAAAGCTTTGAGACAGGAAGAGAGGTGTCATCTGCAGCTCTTCCTGTCCTGCCCCTTCTCTAGCTATTAATGGTGTTTCACAAAACCAGTCTGTTTCGGAAACTGGACACAGGGCTGGGTGTGGACCTTTGGTGGCATACGCAGTAGCTGTTCTTATGTTCCCAAATCACACCAATAATTAACGTCTTTACAGCTTTTCCTGTTAAATTACTGCCATGTTTTTAAATACAAAGTTGTAACAACACTGTCTTCTCAATAATTAAATTAAAAACTGTCAGAAGACCTTATAAAATTTTCCTTTGAGACAAGTTAAGACTCAGATAAAATAATAGTCTCTTTGATATCTTAATATAGAGCAGATGAGTTTTGACAAAGCTGGATTTCAAACAGAGCAGCAGTATCTGATGTTTTATACTAAGTTGAACTTAGAGGTTAAGAAAAGCAATGGAAAGGATCATCTTGACCCTTTACCTCCAGTTGTAATAGCTGACACTGAAAGATTATTTTGAAAGCCTTTTTGTTTTATTTTAACTGTTCTTAGAATGGATTCTGAGCTTGAGAGATTTGATTTTCCAAATGTAATGATTTCTTTAACACTGCCTCAGGTGGTATAGCTTATAGGAGAGGCTGTGAAAGCCTACATGAAAGTGGCTTCCCTGTGAAATTGTGCCTTTTCCTCAAATCTAAACACTGATAAAGTGCTGATTCTGACAAATTTTTATCAGCAAAAATTCAAAGCACTTAGACCTACACTGTTAATTTCAACCTTAGTGCTTTAATTTTGAACGCAGACAGTATTTCATATAATTTTTGCTTTATAGAACATGATCTATTTCATTAAAATTGTATTTATATTCCTAAGTGTTCTCTTTTTTTTCTGTTCGGAAATTCTGAACTTTTCCTCAGCTTGGTCTCATAGCAAATTTCAACATGTCAGAATTTCTAAGGGAAGGAGTGCTATTTTATGATCTGTCTTAATGGTCTTTTTTTTTTTCTCAACAGATTACTTACGAAACAACCCATTATACATGAAGTAAAACTCCATGCCATTTTACTGTAGTTGGCAGCATTGTGAGAGATGTTTTCCTCTCAGTAGAGTTACACCCTTAACAACATGAACTCCTTTGATTCTCAGAATCACAGAATATTCTGAATTGGAAGGGACCCACAAGAATCATCAAGTGCAACTCCTGGCCCCACACACAACAGCCCCCCAAAATTCCATCATGTACCTGAGAGCATTGTCCAAACACTCCTTGAACTCTGTCAGGCTCAGTGCTGTAACCACTTCCCTGGGGAGTCTGTTCCACTGCCCAGCCATCCTCTGGGTGAAGAATCTTTTCCTGATATCCAACCTAATCCTCCCCTGACACAGCTTCAGGCCATTCCTTTGGGTCCTGTCACTGGTCACCACAGAGAAGAGATCAGTGCCTGCCCCTCCTCTTCCCCTCGTGAGGAAATTGTAACTGCAGTGAGGTCTCCCCTCAGTCTCCTCTGCTCCAGGCTGAGCAGACCAAGTGACCTCAGCTGCTCCTCATATGGCCCCTCAAGTCTCTTCAACATCTCCGTTGCCCTCCTTTGGACGCTCTCTTAATAACTTTATGTCTTTCTTTTATTGTGGTGCCCAAAACTGCCCCCCAGGACATGCATGTCCCTCCTGACTGCCAGGGCACTGCTGACTCAACTGTTCACAGAGTAGGACACCCCGGTCCCTTTCTGCAGCACAGCTGTCCAGCATCTCATTCCCCAGTCTATGCACACATCCAGGGTTGCCCCATCCCAGGTGCAGAATCCAGCACTTTCCCTTGTTGGAACTTCACATGGTTGGTGATTGACCAGCCGTCTAATTTGTTGAGGTTTCTCTGCCTTTGAGGGAGTTATGTTCATACATTAAATACAGAAGGGTAGAACCTGTTTGTCTAGTGTTTAATGAGCCAAATATTTAATCCAGAAATTCCTCCTTCAACTCCAATGTTATAAATAGGAATGTCTGTAGACATTTGTCAAAAGTACATAAAATCAATGAAAATAATATTGAAATTATGATATTATTAAAATTAATATATTTTATTTCCATTATTATACTGTTCTTATGTCAATGGATTTTACTTTTGTTTTTCTGATTTTCCTCCACATTCCACTGGGGGAAAGGGTGAGTGAGCAGCTGTGCAGTGCTGAGTTGCCAGTTTGGGTTAAAACATTACAAAATTGCATAGCATGACTCTACATACCTCTTCTCTTTGAAATTTAGTAGAAGGGGGTGCTGATGTGTTTTCTGTGAAGACATGGAGTAAGGTAATTTAGTTAGGAAAACTATCCTGCACCTTGTTCTGTAAGGGCACTCTCTGAAAACAACTACAAATGAACAAATTAGCTCACTTTAGTTCAAACTAGATCACTTGAGTTTGAATGTATAAAACAAGTCTTTGACTTGCATCCACCCATTGCTTTGTTAAACCAAATAATCCATGTTAGATTAAGAATGTTTTAAGAGAGTGTGTTTTGGTTTTAGTGGGAAAACTTGTGGGAATTAAGATTACTTTCTAAATTGTTTATTCCTGCAAATATATATTTTGCAATTAGCCATGCCTGCTTAATTGAATCATTCTAGTTTAAGTTTTCTTGTTTTATTTTTATGAATAGTTTTGTTTTTCTTTGAAGAAAAGTCTCTGAAAAGGAACACAATGTAAGTTATGCATTGGTAATGCTCTAATTACTGGGTGTGCTATAAAGCTGCACTGTAAAAACACAGAAGTCTAACAGATCTAGTTGACAAGTTACTACAGACAGAGGTAGAAAAAGTCGTGCAAATCAGACAAGATACTGAAATTTTGATTTTTTTTAGTTTTCCCACACACACCTCTTGAGTGTTTTCTCTGTTCTTCACCATTTATCTGTTGACTAGTGAGTTTATCTATTGTGCTTATCTTAGCTTGAACATGGTGATTAAAAAAGCTTATGTTTGAATTTGAGAGGTGTATACTGATCTCCAGGATGTGGATTTATTTTATCTGCTTTTAGCCAACCAAATTTTAATATGTGTACTTGTCCCAGT
Organism: Corvus cornix cornix; assembly: GCF_000738735.6. NCBI lineage: Eukaryota > Metazoa > Chordata > Aves > Passeriformes > Corvidae > Corvus > Corvus cornix. The sequence continues at coordinate 14,761,194 of NC_046332.1, read as the reverse complement.
TGTCTATCAATAATTATTGGACGATACAGAAATTCCAAAAGGTGGCTTTTTAAGATGTTCTCTGAACTCATGAGGACTATGAAAGTGATAATTTCAGTTGTTAATATATTTATGTACAGGGAGTCATACATACTAATAATTCACTGTATCAATGGATCTTTAATTTACAGTTAAAGTGAACATTTCCCATTTTCCTTAAACTTGTAGCAATTACAGAGATGCTAAAATGATTGTGACTTCAGTCAGAGCATTGCAAGTCCATAAGCCTACTTTTGGATTCTAAAACCATGCATCCACTTAGGAGAATTTTATTGCCATTCACTCAAGAAGAAATTGCCTTATAAGCACAATTGCTCTCTGTAACTCTGGATTCAGCCTTTGGCCTTGACAAAAATTGTTGTGAGGAATGTTTATTAACCATGATAATTATTTTCTAACATGGAAAGAAGAAAAATAGTGTCTTAAATATTTTCTTGCTACAGTTTGTGGAAACATACATACTCAGGACTTCACTGAGTTTTTCAGAGTTTTTAAAATTTCTCTGGGGAAAAGAGACTATTCATACCACATATCATTTACATAATGGCAATAAACTACCAATTTTTAGAGCAGAAAAAACAAAAGTGTTTACAAATCTAATTTCCATAATATATGCAGATATAGTACTTCTGCCCAGTTAGACTAGTTTGGCAAAATACTTACATTTGAGTAGCAATATCTGAAGTCAACAATTGCCAACACTTAAAAAGAGAGCTTGTGCATTTGCAACATTAATTATCACTATTTAGATCTTCCTTTTTTGCCAATGTTCATTGTTAGGTTAGATGATACTTTTTTCTTAGGGTGTTTATCAGAGATAATGATATTTTAAATAAAAACAGACCAATAAGCTGTGAGATAATTATTATCCAATTTTAACCGAAGTAGAAAAAACCAATTTTCTTGAATTATAGTGTAAACGATTACTGCCATCAGTTTATAATAAAGCTGGACCTAAAGGGAAAGTTCCTCTCTTTCTCCCTCTTTGTGAGTTTCTGGTACAACAGGTAAAAAAGCCTGAAGAAGAATCAGCAGTGGGACTGGATAGATGCACAAGGAGCTGACAAGCATTCCTTTAAGAGATGGAGTTTAACATTTTTGAAGAAAAAAGAGAGAAATATCCACAGGGGAGCTTTACTGCCTAATTGCTTTGATATTGGTGTCTGTCTCATGCATTATAAATACATTAATAAGTCTGGTGAAAAGTTTCAGCTTTTAATAGCTGTTAAGCAAAAAAAAAAAAATCCTTCCTTTTTTTTTTCATTCAAGAATCAGAAGAAGAAAACTGGAATTCTAAATGGTCATCAGCTTTTCAGGACAGAGAGGATGATTTCTAGCATATGGGACATTTTGTAAGACAATGCCATATTTTAAAGTGCATCTACACCTATGTCAGTGCGTAAGGCCTGCTGTGCATGCTTTTGCTCCTCTGGCAATAAAATGTCTTCATTTCTCTTTTATGAAGTTACATATGAGGTAAAATGTAATCAGTTAATTCAGAAAGTTATGTATTGTATTGGAAAACTTCATAATGGGATAACATTATTAAATTATATGATCATTATTTGGAAATGCAGTTGAAATTGAATATTTTTCAAAGAAAAATTTGGAGTTAATAGTTTTTGATAATGATTTCATGTAAAAATATCACCAAGATTCCTAATATCCTCTCCCTATTAATCCATGTGGAAAACATTTTTTCTGGCAGAAAAGTAGAAAAAAAGTACTACCTAGCACTCTTCTTCCTTTGTTCCCTTCTGTGCCTCATTGCTTGTTTAAAAATCACATCAGACAAATCACGTGGCAGTTTCACTTCAGTGCTGCAGAAAGCTGCTACTGTGGGTTTAACTATCAAGTACCACTTGTAAGTGTGTTCCAAATCTAATGATATGATGGCTTAATAATTTTAAAATAAACCTCAGAAATTGGTTTTATGTTAGGTACATGTCTGATGGTTTAATTTAAAGCTTCTTGCATCATATTTATGATTAAAATTGTCTTTCTCCTAACAAGATCATACTGTAAGTTGAATATCTCTGGTACAACTAGCAGATCATCCTGCCTACGATAATTCTTTTGCTGATCCTCTCCACCAACTTTACGTGGGGGTTTGTGTGGAGATTTATTGGGAGGTGATATCAATATGTCTCTCTTCATACTGCTTCAGTATATGTTTCCCTTCTGTACCATAAATTCCACTTAAATGTAATTCAACAGGTCCATCACGTCTCATAAATCACTGCCCGTCTTACGGATCTTTAAGAAAGGACCGGAAAATGGGTTTTAGAATTTGGATCTCTTGGCCATATATTGATTAGTAATTTTCTCCTTCCATGGTTATTCTTCCTCTGCAACATTTAGACATTCAGACATCAGCTGTAGACTAGTAAATATCTAACATCAAAGCTAAAATGTCACTTTGAGATTTCAGACATTTTCCAAGACCAAAAACAAACTTCAAAAGGATAAGAAAGCTGATTCCAGCTGCTAATTCTGAAAATCTGCCTTTGAAAGTAGTATTGGTATGGGAAAAATGACATGGATTTATTTTTAAGAATTTGGACAGTGTCAGCAGCCATAGCAGCAGAATTTCTTGAATTGATGAGACAATAATTTAGATGCATCCTGATGCCTTGAAGTGGCTACCTGAAAACAGAGGCTAGACAAGAGTAAGAGAATAAAAGTAGGTATTCATTTGAAGGGCCTTCAAAGGTACACCCTGGGCAGTCAAAAGCCTCCACCCCAGATGCATGCTGGGTCATGGCTTCTTCACACTTTTATAAGTTTGTCCCATTTGCATATCAGGGTTAATTCTCCAATTATAATTTCAGTTAATGATGTAATCACCCCAAGTTTGCCCCTCCTCTCAAAGGCTTTTAGTTTACATATTTTGGGGCCTGGGACAATGAGGTGTCCTTGAAGTGCAAACCTAGAGAGGCTTTGTTATATCTAACCAGCATGAGAGAACAGTAGCTAATAGGCCACACGAAACTTCAGAGTTACACACTAGGCAGTACAGGATTTGAACAATATAAAAGTTAAAACCTAAGGCATCAATCTAGTATTTATCTGTCTTTTTTTCTACATTGGTTCCTGATATGCAAATGAGCCAAACTTATAAAAGTGTGAAGAACCTGTGACCCAGCATCCATCTTCGATGGAGGCCCTCGTAGGCTTTACATTCCCAGGGTGTACCTTTGAAGGCCTTTCAAATAAATGCCTACTTTTATTCTCTTCATCTTGTCTAGCCTCTTTTCAGGTAGCCACTTCAAGGCATCAACATGATGTTTTGTGAAAGTTTTGGTACTAACCCAGTCTCTCTACTCAGATGTTACATTTTGCAGACTATGTGGTGGAAGCATCGAGGATTTACGACACTATGATGGTAGATAAGTAAGAGTTTTGTTATTCAGTGACTGCTGTTCTTCAGAAAACCTGCTGCACTAGAGGTATTTTTGATAACATGATTAAAGTATCCTGAGAGACCTTCTATTTTGAATGTGTAATTATATGAAAGAAATAATATTTTGCATTTTTATATTGGTTCTAGAAAAGATTTTTGCTTCTGTAATGACGCTCAAATCAGCAGTATCCTCTTACTACTTCACAGCTTATAATAGAAACAAACACTACAATTTAAAACCGTTGTCTTAGGTTACAGTGTAAAATGTAACCAAAAGTATGTATTCTATTACCATCTATATAAGTTGTTTAGATAAAGGGGCAGTGTTCTTCATCTTCTCCATGAGTCAGCCCTGATAACTCCCTCTGGAGTGCTATCTCGCCTAATGTGCCATCAAGGTCTGCCAGCATGATTCATTGTGAGATGCTCCACCCAGGGGGAGGAACCAAACATTCCTACCTGTATATAATCTGAGGCTTGGAAGACCATGGGCAGCACTACCCATTGGATTCCTAGAGTACAAGAGCTCCATAACTACCACTGGACCTTGAGAGAAGGACCAGACCTTTCTACAGGATCACCGCTTCGACAGAACTACATCCATCACAACAGGACTGTAGCCACCATTTAACTGGACTTTTACCACCACCCTGACTGACAGGGTGTCAGGTTGTATTCTGACTCTGTCAGTTTAAGCCAGGGTTTCTGTACTATTGCCTTTATTTTAATTTTCCTATTAAATTGTAGTTCTGACTTGGAATCTCCCACTGGTTTGCTTTCAAACTAGTACACCTGTTTATTCTGTAATCAATCACATATTTTTGCCTTGAGGCATTTATTTGAGAAAGAGTTTAATTTAATAAGATGCTTGCAGTACTCCCTTAGACCTTTGATTCATTAAAGAAATCAAGAAGGACTTTTCATGGGTAGAACAATACCATTCTAAAATTGCACTCTCACTATTATAGATAAGTAATTTACTGAGCAATATATGAGATGCAGTACCATCATTGCATGTCTTTCAAAGTCCCTTTATATTATCTTAGCATGCCAGCACTAATTTTGGCAGACCTCAAGTGTATACCTTTGTGTTTCAGGAATTCCATGAGGAAAGGAAAATGCATACATCGCTCTTAAATATAAATCAAATGATGGTTTTCACCAGACTGCCATGACTTCTCAAATACAATAAACATTAGCTTAGGTTTAAACAAACCACTGCATACATTGGCCAAAGAGAAATTATGCAAATTTAACAATTAAAATCTGTTTTATTATGGGTACAGCATCATCCCAATTTCCATTTCTGATCCTACAGGATTTCAGATAAAAGAAAACATTGGATTTTGGACTACTTTATCTGCCAGAACATTTTTCTTCATCAGATAACTTAACAAAGGGCAGAATGATAACTTTTGAATTTGACAACTGATTTTGAAGCTTCAGTTGTATATAGATAAGTTGTCATAGGCAAACATGTACATCAGTTAATTGGGAGTTTCATAAATATGTGTTATCTAGAAAATAGATCAGACTTAATCCCACAATTCTGTCTTCAGTGGTGATTCCCCCACTGTATAAGATGGTACTTGACAACATTTAATGAGAAATTTTGTGTGAGAAATGTGGGTGGGTTGGTTAGATGAGGTTCTTTTTTCTGCTAGAGGTAGAATAGCTCAGCATATAGTGACAAATAGCCAAAATTTGTAAGGGTTACTTTATTATAGTAGGTTAAATATATGTAGACTATGATGGAAAATGGCATTAGCTGAACTCCAATAATTTCATAAAAAACATATAAAGGACAAATTTTCATCTGTAAGAAAGAATGATGTGGTAAAGACTGGAAAGGGAAGGGTGTGTGTAGGATTTTCTCTTACGCTTTTTTACGCTGTACTGTTTGTCTAAGAATTTCTAACCTGAGTATATAATGTCAGTCTCCTTAACAAAAATGACTGGTGAGCTTAAGTCAGCACACTCATCCATAGTTTCATGCTCTACCAGGTAGTAATGTTTTTCTCGATCAATGACATTTACACAATCAGTTGCTTACTGGAGTAATGCAAACAATAGTGAGCTCAACTGAGAATAAGAAAGGTATTCCTGCTTATGTTGTGTTAATGAGCAAATATAATAAAACAAGATGGGGAAAGAATTTTCCATTTGATTTCATGGTGATTTACCGTTAAGAAGCCTTTCATTCCACGCGATTTCTTCCCCTCCATTCTTGTGACTGGAAGACATTTTTCTGTAGAGGGACTCCTTGTGGAACAGGGGCATACGATACCCCAGGAAAGATTGGACAACCCAGGGTTGCTGAGGAAAAACCGCTGAACTGGCCCCTGGCTGCAGTCAAGCCTGGATAACACCTGGCTGCAGACAGCCTTGAAAGTCCTTGGCAGAGTTATACACTGGTCCACTCCCCATGGATTCGGGGCTGTCTAGAGGGAGTAGGGCGTGAATCTTTGCAAAGTAGATATAAGCTTGTATAGGTAAATGATAACGGGGAGAACGATGCTCAAATCGTATCGGTGTCTGTGTCATTTATCTGGCCAGCTCTCCACACTCGGGACCACCCCCCTGCAAAATTTTTCCATTAAAATTGGTGCTGTTCAGAAATTGGGTTATTTTGGGAAAAATTTTCATAAAATAAGAAAATCACATTAATAAGGTTTAAACAAAATATTCAGCCTTTTTTCTCTAAGTGGATTGTTTTTAAAAGCTGCCTTATGCTGTCATAGAAAATCAAAAGTAAAAAAATAAAGAATGAGGGTTTTTTCAAAACATATATATATATTTAGTTTTAGTCTTACCTAATTATTTTGTCATTGTCATTGGACTAAAAGGGAAGTTTGTATGTGGATTCTAAATCTTAATGTTTAAACAAATCAGTGTATCAATCATAACAAATGCGTTTTCATCATTCTTATGAAACTGGTTTCTTACTTTGAGATGCTGAGTACTATTTACTGCCATTTGAGAAGAATTAAGATGCCATCTTTCAACAGAAGTTCTGTTGTGTCAAATGTTGCTTCCTCATCTAAGAGTCAATCTCCTCTTCAGCAGTGAGTCTCTTGTGGTGTTGATTTTGATTAAGTAAAACGCTCTTGAAAGGAGGCTTTAGGAAACTATTATGCTACAGATTAATCTATTTTTTGCTAATGGGCATCTGTCAGACTATTATTTCTGGTAGCAAGAGATTACCTCTAAACTAATTTTTTAGGAGTGTATAAGCAGATTAAAATATTAATTTATGACAGCTTCTGTGAATCAGCTGCAAAGGTTTGATTTGGTGTTCAGTTTACCTGGCTGCATATTTCCATAGTGCTTTATTTCAGAAAAAGACAGTAACACTGGCAAAACCCAGATTTTTAAATTTCTTAACTTTTAGTTACATCAATGACACAGTTGTTTGTATTATATTTATGTGTGCAATAAAATTGTATCTGATGTTTATTCTGGCATGCTGCATAGGCATATGCAAAATGACAATACTACAATTAGAATAATAGGAGTAAAAGATGAATTTTATGGAGGCTGTGGCTGCACAAGGAATGATGGAGAGCACTTACTTGCAGACAGAGTTCTGCCCATGGGGGATTCACTCATCTGGCCTTTACTGAAGGAAAGAAATGTTGGTTTTTTATTTGTAAGATACTGTGCACCACATAACAGAGAACTGAATATGTTCTGACTGCTGAGGGACCCTCCATGTGCCTAAGCCTGGGCATGGGCTAAGTGTTCAGGGTGACACTGACATATGCCCCAACCAGTAGAGGGGAGTAGTCAAGAGACAGGGGTGATTATAAAGAAGACCTAGAAGAAAGAAAAGAAAGCTGGGTATCACAGAATAGTAGAATGGACCTTGAAGATCATCTAGTTCCAGCCACCTGCCATGGGAATGGACACCTTCCACTAGACCATTTGGGTTGCCCCAAGCCCCATCCACTGGCCTTGAACACTTCCAGGGCTTGGGACAGCTTCTCTGGGAAACCTGTGGCAGTGCCTCACCACCCTCACAGTAAAGAATTGTTTTCTAATATCTGATCCAAACCTACTCTCTGTCAGTTTGAAGCCATTACCTGTTGTCCTGTAATTAGTCTTTCTCCGTCTTGTTGGCTTCCTTCAGGTACTGGAAGGCTGCAATTAGGTCACCCCAAAGCTTTCTTTTTTCCAGGCTCAAAAATTCCAATTTTCTCAGCCTTTCAGCATCAGCTGGGTTTGCTTTATGTATGGAGAAAGATGTTGCTTGACTAATGTCTTGATGTGCTTTTTGAGTATTTCTTCTCAGTATGAAGGGTAGCACATAGTGAAAGTCATCAAGAAAGCAGAGAAACAGTGAAAATATTTTTTCCACAGTGAATCAATGGAAAATCTTTTTTGAAGGCTTTTTAATACGTTGATTACTTTAAAATGAGGTAATGGATTGATACAGGAGTAATTAGTTTGCCTACTGAGGCTTCGAGGATATGTGTTCCTGTGATCACATAAGGCTTGTGTTTCATTACTGTTTTTAGAGGTAAAAGACTGATGAACAATAAAAACAGTTTGTCATGATTCTCCATCTCACACTGAGATTTTGTTCTGCTTCATGAATTTTAAACCTGTCAAAAGTTTTAAAACATTTCAACAAAAAAACCCCTGCTATTGTCTGCTGTATTAAAAAAATTATCTTTATGAGATGGGAAAAAACCACAGCTTTAATTTGACTCTCCTCAGCTGTGCTGTGTCTCTTCTCTATATTCTATGTGTTGTGCTAGAAAAATTCTATATTGTTTAATTGATAATAACTGCTGTTTTACAGATGTTATATTGCAATACTTTCACACTTTGGGTGTTTATGTATGACAAAAATACAAGGACTTCATAACTAAGGTTCAAATCTTCATTGAATTTAAAAGAAAACATTATAGAAAAACAGCTTCCCTTTAGGATTTATAAATATTTACAAAGATGAAAGTGGAGTAATAGAGTGAAAAGGATTAGTGTGCCTTTTGTTTGGGGTTTTTTTAGTTCACCTTTAAGCAAGATATTCTCACCTAAAATAGCATATTTAAAATTTTACTTTTATGTTCAATTTCTTACACAAGTACATAAATAAATTTGTACATCTCTATCCATATTTATACTTTTTTTTTTTTTTACTGGAGTTGTTCCAACATGCTGGTAATGCTTTCTGGGTCCTACTGATGCTTCAACAAACCTATAAATGAAACAACACACACTTTGGAGATAATATTAGTATAGGAGGTAATATAAAGGCTATTATATCCAGGGGCAAATATGGAAAATGTCCACAAAAGCCCACTCCACATGGGGGTGAATACAGTTTTATAGGTTTAGTAAATCAGCATAATTGACAAAAAGCACCAATTAGAGACATAAGTGGTGATGCACTCACCTCCCACTAGTCCAAGCCTCTTCTAAATCCTACCCCTCAGATAGGCCTAAACTTTGTTGATGAAAATGTGACTCAAAGAGCTGGTTTTTGGCCTTGGTTTCCAGAAAGAACCAAGATAGGATAGGGGATTTGGAACATGTTTTGTCTTTCTGCCTAGAAAAATACTGAAGCTAAGTTACAATAATAGACTACAAAGCTACAAGTATATGTGTAAAGAATACAGAGAATATATAAAAGAAAAAAGACAAAAATCATTAGGCATCACTACAGCATTGTAGATCATCTGAAAATGTTGTATGTCTGGGCAATCAATATATTCTGGGTTTATGAATCTGACACGTAGTAACAAGAAGAAAGGCCTTGCTGGAGAAATCAATAAATATGTGCTGAAAGCCATTTCCTGTGAAAAGTATGTGCTGAACTTACATCATAGATGAAACGTGCTTGATCACAGGTTCAGCTTAAACTTTGTTATTAGGTAAATGTGGGATGCCTCTCCTGTGAGTCTCACTCTGAGAATTTTGTTAATGGCATGGTGTTTCTGATGAACTGGCTAGAGCAGAGAACATCAAGGGGATTCATCATTTGTAAGCTGTCAAGTTATGGAGAAGGTTATGGTAAGCATAAGGTTATGGAGAACTACCAGTTTTGTGGTCTATATAAATCATAATTCACATTTAAAGGAGCTCTGGTTGCTTCCTACTTTTTACTGCCAAGGCTGTAGATAGGTTTGTGAGTTCCCCTTGGCTGTGGAACACAGAAGATACAGTCATTGTCAGGTCCACCATCAGGCATAGTAATGCTTGGCAGGGCTGGCCTGCAAAAGTTGTTGTTGGAGACACCCCTGTACTCCTCCTCTGAGATGAGGAATAAGGTGTCATTCTCTGCTGAGCAGGTAGCACTGAGACAGGATGAATTGCTCAGCGGAGTCCTGTGGTGTGGGATGAGCCACTTTTCCAGCAAAAGGCTGCTACTGTAGCTTAGCAAACACAAACTTGGAAGGGAAAGGATGGATGGCAAGACTCTATAAAAAAAGAGTTGTGGGATTTTTAAAATGAAGAAAAACTGAAAAAAGCTCCCAAAGCGGAAAGAAAGGGCCAGCCCAACTCACGTGGAGTCATAAGAAAATGCTTGGTCTTGAGGACTACCTTGTAAATGTGGAAGAGAAATAGTGAGATACATATTTTGTACCCTGCAATGTTTTGGATGTTTCCTACCAACATTCATTCACAGAAGAATTTAAATTTGTCTCTTTCAGTATTTCAGTTTGTCTTTGAGATGCTTTCCATTGTGTTTAAGGATTTATATACTGGCACAGGGGATATGGTTTATTAACAGAAGGCAAAACCTTGATGGACCTTTGGAGTGCCATGCACGTGTACGTGAAGCCAATTTAATTTCCATCTACAGAAATGGACCACAGAGTTGGTATGGTACAAGGGTACAAAAGCAACCTCTGTTCTTCCTCTTGTGCATAGGCTCAACAGTAAAGTAATTGGTTCATTATTCAAATTCAGATGAAGCTGTGTTCCAGCTCTTCTTCTCAAAACTCAATATTTAATTTAGATTAGATTCCTCTTAAAAGTGCTTAGTCCAACACAGCATCCTAGTAACAAAGGATTGACTTTGGGTTTTCAAACCTTCTTACATATGGCTTCTGTAAATGGAAATAGGTTAAAGGAACTAATTATCTCCTCAAAATAGTCCAATGAGGTTTCTTTTCTGTGAGCTTGGCAGAATATGCAAGGCTTCATGGGGCCTGGGTTTCTGATTAATATTTTTCAAAATTTTATTTTAATATGACTTTGGTTCTCATTTCTCTATATAATAGTGAAAGAAATAGAAAGGTTCTAGCTCATGATAATGGCAGGAATTACATTAGCATGTGAGTTGAATGGCAAATTCACAATAATTGGAAGTATTTGCTTCACAGAAGTTCTTTATGAAATGGTTTTCACTGAGCAGATTTTTTGGCAAAGTAAACAGGAATTTATTCTGGAATAATTTTAGGAGATCTCAGGTAAGAAATGTGTCTCATGTAAGATATATGCTCATAGTATGCATATTCCTTTAAATTATGTTTAGAAGAGCTTATTCTAAAGGACAATTGCCCAAAACAAATAAGGTGATGCTCTTTGATATTTTTTCACAAGCAAAATTTAAGTCTGAAACTACTGTCTATAAGTTATGTGAGCAAATCACAGTACGTTAAGTGTTCTGTTGATCAAGTTCTTGTCACTGAACCAGGACTGAAGCTAATATCTAGGTTGGTGTCAAGGGTAGAAAAAGTCTATTGTTTTCTGATCTTCAAGCAACATATTTTGTCTAAAGCCAAAATAGACTGAAAACTTCAGAGCTGACAAGAATGTGCATTGTTCAGTTTGTCTGTAGAATAAAATTTAAGTTTTATTTTTAAGACTGACTATGCTTGGGCTCTGAAAATTACATATTTAAAGTTTTGAAAATGTTCAAAGAACTTATAAAATAGTAAGACTTTGTGGAAAACCTATTCCTATTTTCACAAAAGATCATTGAGCCAAACTCCTGGCCTTGCACAGGACCATCTCCAAGGGTCACACCATGTGCCTGGGAGCACTGTCCAAATGCTTCTTGAACTCTGTCAGGCTCAGTGCTGTGACCACTTCCCTGGGGAACCTGTTCTACTGCCCAGTCATCCTCTGTGTGAAGAACCTTTTCCTTATATCCAACCTAATCTTCCCCTGACACAGCTTCAGGCCATTCCCTTGGGCCCTGTCACTGGTCACCACAGAGAAGAGATCGGTACCTGCCCCTCCTCTTCCCCTTGTGAATTGTAACTGCAATGAGGTTTCACCCAGTCTCCTCTGCTCCAGGCTGAGCAGACCAAGTGACCTCAGCTGCTCCTCATGTGGCCCCCTCAAGGTCCTTCACCATCCTCATTGCCCTACTTTGGATGCTCTCTAATAAGCTTATATTTTTTTTATATTGAGGTGCCCAAAGCTGCCCCCAGCACTTGAGGTGTGCTCACCCCAGTGCAGAATAGAATGGGACAATGCCCTCCCTTGCCTGGCTGGCAATGCTGCACCTGATGACCCCCCTGGCTGCCAGGGCACTGCTGACTCATGTTTACATGGCCATGGACCAGGACCCCCAGGTCCCTTTCTGCAGCACTGCTCTCCAGTATCTCATTCCCCAGTCTATACAAGAATCAGGATATCCCTGTCTCAAGTGCAGAATCCAGCACTTTCCTGAGTTGAATGTCACATGGTTAGTGATTGCCCATCTTTTTAACTTGTTGAGGTCTCTCTGCAGAGACTCCCTGCCTTTGAAGGAGTTGACATCACCTCCCAGTTTTGTATCATTTCTGAACTTGCTTAGTCTCCCTTCCAGTCCGGTGTCCAGGTGATTTATGAAGATGTTGAAGAGCACAGGGTCAAGCATGGAGCCCTGTGGAACCCCACTAGTGACAGGTCACCAGTCTGATGTCATCCTATTCACTGTAACCCTTTGTGCCCAACCTGTGAGCCAGTCGTTCACCCATCTCATGAAGAGTTTATCCAGTTGTGTGCTGGACATTTTGTCCAGAAGAATCCTGCAACAGACAGTATCAAAAGCTTTATTAAAAAAATCTGGCTTCCCTTGATCAATTAGATGGGTTACTCTGTCATAAAAGGAAAACAGGCTTAATAAGTAGGACTTCTCTCTCATGAAGTTATCCCAAAACCTTTGCCATTTTTAGTAGTGCTCCTTCATGTTATTGCTTCCATTATCATTTTGAAATGTGCATAAATATGACTTTCCTCTTCCAGACCAAGGACAAGTTATGCCCTTGAGATCAAACATGCTCATGTTCTGCAATTTGTCATTAATACCTCTGATTATCCAACTGCTGGAAAGAAGGGTGGAGATATTGTTTCCACCTATATTGTATTTAAGAATTAGACTTGCACAGCTTCATTTCTTTTTTTAATGGGATTTTATCTTCCAGAGATGTACAAATAAATAATGAATTATCTGTTCCCAGCATAAAGCAACTGATTTTTATATATTTAAAAAATACATAAAATAGAAGTGGTCTTCATCTTTTTCTACAGCTTCATTTGTGATTTCTTGACACAGCATAGTGAAACACCTGTTCTTTAATGCTTTGAAGAGCAGTGTTGGTTTGTTGAAATATGTTATTTACCAGCCGGGGACATTTCCTACTTGGGAAATGCTCTGACCCAAAGCTTACAAAAATGTCATAAGCTCCAGGTCTGTATGTTAAGTCATCCCATAGGATCCCTGATTCATTGGCACTGATGTTGCAGAGATGCTTAATTAGCTATTCATTCATCCATCCTTTCCATAATCCAGGCTGTTCATCACACACATCTTTTCTGCTCCTTGGTAATCTCAGGTGGTCCTAGAGGGTCTGCGGCTGACTGAGAGAAAGTCATGATAAGAGAGGCCATAGATCTTCAGCCAGGGGATATTTTCCACAGAGACATCTTCTTCGAAGATCCTAACTAGCCCTGTGTCATAGGTTAGCAAAGCATAGTCCCGGAAGTGATGTTCTTGCAAAGAGGTGCTTACAGCTTCCTTTGTGACCTGATAGAACCTATCAGCTGGCCAGTTTGAATATGGACAATTCTTTAAGCCACTTAAAATTGTGACCACCTCTGTGATCCACACTTAAGAATAGAAACCCTGAGGCAGAGGCTCTCTCTCGTTTCCGGTGCTGGGACAGGTGGCTGCGGGCCCCGTGCTTGGGCCAGGCCGGGCCGGGCCACAGCTGTCCTGGACCCGATGGGCCCCGTTCCAGCTGCGGAACCCCCGCCCACAGCCCTGCTGTGGGCAGCCAGAGCGGCTCCCCCCCCCCCTCCACTGCAATAAGCCACATTCCAGCTGCAAGGCCAAGGTGAGATTAACCCTTTTATTGCTGTGAAGAGCTGAAAACCTGAGGGAAGAGAAAGAGGAGATGCTTAAAGCTGAAATTCTGTTGTGAAGCTATGATGTATCAGAGTATCCCGTTGTAATTTCATGAAGATATGGGGGTGGAGTGTTCAGTTCAACTTGTGAGCAAAAGCACCTGTGCTGAGATAGGCAGATGCTGACGCAGCTGTAATTTCATGAGAAGTTGAACAGGGAGAGATGGAAGCGATGAGGACTTTTGCTCCAAATGGGAAAGGAGAAAACCTTAGTTCCTAGAGATGCTCCCAAAGATTTCTTAGAGATGAAATGCTCCCAGAGATGGGTCAAGAGAACTTTTGTTTCTGAACGGCTCAACCTTAAAATTGTACCCCAAAAAACTTCAAGAGTGGACCCTCGAAAGCAGTTGCAGGAAAAGCTGCAAGTTGGGGGAAGGGACTCACATATGAGCAGAGAGACTCCTCTTCCTAAATGGACTGAACAGAGTTATTTGGAAGTGGGTGGCTGTCTCGTTGCGATAATTTTTTCATAGCATGGGCAAGAGAGACTCCTCTTCCTGAATGGACTGAACCAGGTTATTATGGAAGTGGTAAACAGACTGAACATCTTAAGGGTTGTCTTTTTACATTGTCAGTGAGAGAAGGGAGGAAGGTGGGGGGAGGAGAAGAGTTCTTTCAGGTGTGGTATAATTTTTTTTTCCTCTTTTAGGTCTGTTAATAAACTTCTTTATATTCTTTCAAGTTTGGTGCCTGCTTTGCATTTCTCCTAATTCTTATCTCACAGAAGGTAAAGAGTAATGAGTATCTTGGACCAAACCACTACACCCTTGTCCCACAGAGTGAGCTGGTGCATCCCCTCCATGTCTTGTCATGTGGAAAATCTGCACTTTTTATGTAGATGGTGTTGATGCTGAAGAGGCTAGCAGAGAAATTTTCCACCTTTTACAGTCTCCTGTGAAAGTCTCCGTTCTCACGTAAACCAGCTGAGACACGGTTTGCTATTTTGTAAACTATTTGCAGGTGCAGGGTGTTGTGAGAATACAGTGGATATTGTTTTGGTTCACTGAAGAAAATGCTTTGAAATAGGCATCGTAGCATTCAGCCAATCACTCTGGGAGGTGTACAGTAAAACACCCAATAATGTTATACCACTTTTGCAAATCATGCTATAAAAAGACGGGGTTTTGGCATTAAAGGGTTGGCCTCGACCATCTTCTCTGACCTGAATTCATGTCATTCTTCATGCCGTCCCTGTGGACAACAGTGACAAGATGGTGCTGGAGACTTGGGAGCTTGGAAGGTTTCAGGGCTGAGTTCTCCTTTTTCTTGCTGGTATGACTGAGTGTTTTCTAAGTATAATGAGCACAGCTGCACAGTACACTCAGGGGCATGTGATCTGTATAGGAGTTCTTTTGCTAAACCAGTGCTTTTTGATGTTCTTGGTGAAATGTTTTTTCTTTATTTTTAATACAATTGCTCTGTCTTAGCTATCTCAAAGCAAAATAGAAAGCAAAACCTATGATGATGTCTTTTTATAAATTCAGACCTTTTTCACCACTTTCCATGTGATATCTTGCCATTCAGTTCAAGAATAAAGAAATCCTAATACTGTCAGGCAATGCTCAGGCAAGAGAGAAGAAGAGAGATTCTTGAAACAACAACATAACAGAAATGCTCAGCAGAAATAGGTGACCTGACACTACTAAAATTGCCAGCGTGCTGCTTTCAAGTGCTAGCTGGCTTCATGCACCATTAGACAAGGGTTTCTTTAATGCTTTTGCAAAAACACCTTTTCCCTTCTACATTGTTGATATTTTAGTTAAAATCCACTTTTACATTTAATTATGATTACTGTGTCATAATGTTCTATTTCATTCATGTTTCACTTGTGCTAATCTTGTGTCTAGTTTTACATTAGTTGTGATACATGTCCAGCTTTAAAATATTTATGTCCAAAAGCATCACTTTTGCATTTCTCCCGGCCATATTCTTGCTAATTCTTCCCTCAAAATCCACCTTAAAGCACATTTTTTCTTGGATTCTGCTCTATCAGTGTCTTGGGATGACCTTATGATGTGTATCCCATATTGCTGCCTATGCCCAGAAATTAATTTTTGTGCCTTTCTATGCCTCTAAACTGAGCCTGAGAGGGGGAAGGAAAAAACTAAGCAAAACTTTCTCAAAGCAGTTTGCAGCTTGTTCAAGGTCACATAAAGATAGCAGGTTTTTTTCCCCAGCTGCGGCAGGGGAGCGAGGAAGCACCCGGCTTGCCACTTTCCAGTTAGCTTTTGGCCAGTTTTTCCAGTTTCTTGTTCTCCGGAGAGAGACTGAGAGTTGAACTTTTCCTTCCCTGGAATTTTGGATTTTCTCCCTTTTCTACTGGACTGCTTGATTGCTGTAACATCAGAGCACATCGGGAGGACTTTCCACCGAGCACAGAGGGCCTGGCCCTGGCCCAAGCCCCAGCTCCGAGGAGACCAAAGGGAGGACTCTAATGCTTTCCCAGGTTTTTCCTCTACAGCGAAAGATTTTACCATTTAACATTATTTTCCTTTCCTGTGTGTTTGTTAAATAAATAGTTTTATCTTCTTCACTTTCCTTCGAGGAAAATTTATTTTTTCCCGAACCTGGTGGGGGAGGGGTAGTTGTGCCTTCTCTCAGAAGATATATTTCTAAATTTGGCCAAACTGGAACAGTCAGCTTTATGTAGCTTATGTCACTTGGAAATCTACATAATCATCTGTATCCCATTGAGATAAACAATAAATCCTTAAAAAATATATCCTTTTCTTTTTTTATGGTTCTCCTTATGATTCTAGACACAATGTCGACCTTGAGATAACCATGGAAACATCCCTAAGCTGGTTCCTTTAGTAGTTATTGCTTACAAAATGTAGTTTTTTTGGTGGTGATTTCTGTTACATTTTGGTCTCTCAATTATTTTGTAGCAGCTGATTAAGATTTTCCTTCCTGAAAGGTATTTCTTAGGAATGAGAAGGTTATATTAGCATGCCAATGGGTCATTAGGAAACAATGAAAATGCAAATCTAATTTATTTTCATATTGCAAACACCTGACCTGAGGCAAGAAGAGAAGGATAACACTTTGATATATTCTAAAATAATAAACCTCCTACATTTCTTAAGCAAGTGAGGCACCCAAACCCAACAGATTTTTAATGCTTGATTGTACATAGCAATCAGCACAGTCTGGAACCATATTTTCCTTATTCCTCTCACAGCTTGATAATTCCATGTACTTGACAGTGGCAATAGGCTAATGTAATCCCATTCCCCAGTCTTGATTTCCATTTATCCATGGTTATTTTGTTATTTTTTATTCTTACTGTAGACCTTTTGAATGACCTCTATACCTGAGGTTCTTTATTTTCTCTTTGGAACACTGTCTCTAATTTACTGTTTTTGCTTCCCTCTCGTAGAATAAAGGTCTAAGGAGAAACTGCTCTGAAGGATGTCATTCACCTACAATACCTGAAAGGTCTCTTAAAAGCCCATTAAAGGCTACCAGCACTTTTTTACAGGACTTGGAAACAGCTCCTGCATCCTTTAACTTCTTGATAACACAGGGTGCTTACAAAGGGTCAAATTATTTCTGTATAAATGAACATAGAAAGCATTTCTTCTGATGAGAGAGGTAATTGTAAAGCAATTTTATAAATTCAAGGGAAACAAGGGCTAGTAGTGTAAAATCTGTAGCCCTGGGCCAGCAGACATCTTTTGCATTGTAAATAATTATTAATTCCTTTGAACCATCAGTGGAAGCCAAGCAGTCAACAACGATTTTGATTCACTTGTGATCTGCAGCATTGATAATTGCTAAACCAAGCTTTTGTCAGGTTGGTAGAATATTAGTGAATTCTGTGTTGGGAAGCTGCTTAACCTGAAAAGAAGAGGGAACGTCTGTTTGCATGACTACATGTAGCGGGTTCAGTTCGTAAACCGGGCAGGAACACCAATTAAAGTGTTTGGTTCAAAAATATCCACTACTTACTTATTTTCCTTCTGTGAGATAAGAATTAGGAGAAAGCAAAGCAGGCACAAAACTTAAAAGAATATAAAGAAGTTTATTAACAGACCTAGAAGGAAAAAGTCAGACTAAACCTTCAGAACACTTCTCCTCCCCTACCTTTCTCCCTTCTCCCACAGACAATGTAAAAAGACAACCCTTGAGATTTTCAGTCAGTTTACCACTTCTATAATAACCTTTTTGAGTTCACTTAGGGAGAGGAGACTCTCTTTCTCATGCTATGGAGAACATCTCCACAAGAAGTTCTCTCATGGCTTCAGTGTCACAGTGCTAAAAACGGGAACACACTCCTGGTTCTAAAGTGATTTCGGCTTTTATTATGTGGCCGAAAGCATAGGGGTCTGGGAGTAGAGCACATGGTCCCAGGAAGTAGAGCAGGAGGGCTCCTGGTCAGCGACGAGCACGGATGCTGCAGAGCTGGTGCTGGATCTTTTTCAGAGCAGGGATGTTCCCGATGTTCAAGGTGGAGCGGCACACCTCACTGACCTGAATGCCCCCTTTTTATACTGTTTTTTGTCCCTTCGGATTGGTCTCTGTTTGGATCCTTCATCTGCATGAAGGTTAAGGCGCTGATTGGTTCTTAGGGGTTTCGTTCAGGCTGGCTCGTTGCTTGGGGGGGGTGCACTTTATTTAGGTGTAACACAAGTACCCCTTTTATAATATAATAACCAAACCTTTTAACAGTACATGCATTATTAATGTAACAATTATTAACTATTTAACAATATTACTATTAACAGTATAACAGTTTCTAACCTATTTTTGACAACAGCAAGACAGCTGCCCGGGATGGTTCTCTGCTCGCACATGAAAGTCCCTTCCCCGACTTACAGCTTTCCCCACAACTGCTTTTGAGGGTCCAATCTTGAGCTACTGGGGTACCATTTTTAAGGACGAGCTGTTCAGAAGCAAAGGTTCTCTTCACCTATCTCTGGGAGCATCTTCATCTCTAGGAATAGAGGCCCTCCTCCTCCCCTGGGACTAAGGGTCCTCATCACTTTCATCTCTAGGAACAGCAGTCTTCTCCTCCCTTGGGAGCAAAGGTCCTCATCAAATTACAGCTGCTTCAGCCTTTGCTTATTTCAGCACAGGTAGTTTTGCTGACAGTTACAGTCGTTTGCTTATTTCAGCACAGATACTTTTGCTCACAATTGCAATTTGAACACTCCACCCCCCCATGCTTTCATGAAATTACAACGGGTAGTCTGATGTATCATAGTTCATCACCATAGCTTTACAACAGAATTTCAGCTTCTAAGCTCGCAGCATCTCCTCTTTCTCCTCCTTCAGGGTTTCAGCTCTTCCTTCTTTACTGACTTTGGTGTCTCTTCACTTGCTGTCACCTTTCCCTTTCCTCTGACTCAGGAGAGGATTGATGTCTGCAGGCTTCATCTGTTCTGGAGGACTGAACAGACACCCGGCCCCGCAGCTGGAATTCGCTTATCGCTGTTGGACGCATGATCTTTGCCAGGCAGCGGCCTCAGATGAATCTTCAGCCGAACTGGAGGAGGGGGGGTGGGGAGCTGGGCCAGGGTGCCTGCATGGAGCAGGGCTCTGGGGGGGGGGGCAGCGGATGGAACAGGGCCGCGCCACGGCCAACCCGGCCAGGCCGAGCAAGGCCCGGCCCGGCCCCCCTGGGCCACCTGCAGGCCCCCCCCCCCCGCCCCACTACCCGTCCAAAAGCTGGAAGACAAGAGAGCTTTCCCGGGCTCTGTTCGTTCTTAAATGTGGATCACAGAGGCGTGTCAAGCTCTTTAAGTGGCTTAAAAAGTTGTCAGTATTCAAACTAGCCAGTTGATAGGTTCTGTTAGGTCATAGAGGAAGCTGTAAGCACCTCTTTGCAAAAGAATCACTTCTGTGGCTATGCTAAACCATGACATCACATCTGTGACAGAAAGGGAATAAACCCCTAGGATCTGTTGCAGAATAGGAATAGCAGCATTTTCATGGAACTATTTTGAAGCAATAGAGAAGCTTCCCTTGACTGGATTTTTGATAGCCAGCGATACAGTAAAATGTTAATGAACAAAATGTTAATTTGTTATTCTGATTTTCTTAGTTAAAAACACCTTCACTGGGGTGCTTTATAACAATGTAATATAATTTAATGCAGTGATGTATAAAAAGCAGGAACACAAAAGAATAGAAATGACAAAAAATAGATTTATTACTAAAGAGCTGCTGTTTATCTCCTAGATACTGCAGAATATCTCTTGAGCTAATTTGACATAGCACTAGGCGGGCACATTCTAAGGAAGACAATTGTCATCAGCTCAGAATTTCAAAATTATTCCCTTGCCTCACTCTGGATAAAATTTTATATGATAACCCTGGCTCAATCTAGACAGAGACTTCTTTTTTCTGTTTCATGATAATTTGCAGAGTTGGAAAATTTTTTAATATCTTTGAATGTTTTGTTTGTGATCATTTAAAATATTTTTGCATCAGTTTTAGGAAATTCCTTTTATATGTCATTCTTAAGAAGGATGAAGGATAGATCTGGTTTGTAGTTGGAATTATAACAAATATTCTGTGTGTTCTTGGCATTTATGAGTAGTTTTGATTGTGAAAAACTAACATGTAGATTGTGCTTGTTTATCAGCAAAGCCTTCGGCATCGTCTCCCACAGCATACTCCTGGAAAAGCTGGTAGCCCATGGCTTGGACAGTTCATGTGTCACTGGGTTAAGAACTGGCTGGATGGCCCGGCCCAGAGAGTGGTGGTGAGTGGTGCCACACCCAGTTGCCAGCCAGTCACCAGTGGTGTCCCCCAGGGATGAATGTTGGGGCCAGTCCTATTTAATATCTTCATTGATGACCCGGATGAGGGGATTGAGTCCACCATCAGTAAATTTGCAGATGACACCAAGCTGGGAGTGAATATGGATCTGATGGAGGGTAGGAGGATTCTGCAGAGGGACCTGGACAGACTGGATAGAAGGGCTGAATCCAACAATATGAGGTTTGATAAGTCCAAGTGCCGGGTCCTGCATTTTGGTCTCAACAATCCCCTGCAGCGCTACAGGCTGGGGACAGAGCAGACAGTGGCCAGGCAGAAAGGGACCTGGGGGTACTGGTCAACCACCTGACCGTGAGCCAGCAGTGTGCCCATATGGCCAAGAAGACCAATGGCATCCTGGCCTGTATCAGGAATAGTGTGGCCAGCAGACCACAGAAGTCATTCTTCTCCTGTATTCGGCACTGGTTAGGCCACACCCTGAGTACTGTGTTCAGTTCTGGGCCCCTCAGTTTAGGAAGGATGTTGAGATGCTGAAGCGTGTCCAGAGAAGGGCAACAAGCATGGTGAAGGATCTGGAACACAAGCCCTATGAAGAACGGCTGAGGGAGCTGGGGTTGTTAAGCCTGGGGAAAAGGAGGCTCAGGGGAGACCTTATCACTCTCTAAAACTCCCTGAAAGGTGATTGTAGCCAGGTGGGGGTCAGTCTCTTCTCCCAGGCAACCACTGACAGAACGAGAGGACACAGTCTTAAGCTGTGCCAGGGGAAGTTTAGGCTAGATGTTAGGAAAAAAATTCTTCACTGAAAAAGTGATTAGGCACTGGAATTCTTCACTGAAAGAGTGATTAGGCACTGGGCAGCCTTTCACTCACCCACTGGAACAGTGGAGGGCTGCCCAGGGAAGTGATGGAGTCGCCATCCCTGGGGGTGTTTAAAAAAAGACTGGACATAGCACTCGGTGCCATAGTTTAGTTGATCAGGTGGTGTTGGATCATAAGTTGGACTTGATGATCTCAAAGGTCTTTTCCAACCTAGTTAATTCTGTGATTCTGTGATCATTAATTTGCTTTACATGAAAACTAAAGTTGCGCAATTTTTATACCTTTATTTGAAGGAGAAAATACAAATTAATATTGGCATCATTGTTTTCATAGTCCCTAAAACAGTCGGATCATGGACGCATTGAAAAGAAGAAGGAAAATCCCAGTGGGCTTTTCAGAATCCTATCAGAAGTTAAACGGCACACATAGAATGTAGTTAAACTGCAGTGTTGCTTTTGAAACAAAATATTGAGTCTGTCGTCAGCCTGGTGTTCATTTGGGAAGAAAATCTGAATCACACCATGTTCGGATCAAACAGAAAACTCATCACAGTTTGAGTTTTAAGTGGAGTCTCTCCTTGTACCTCTATTGCCTTCAGTCAGATAACATTAAATAACTGTACATATGGTCATTGCTCACTTATATTTGGTAAATCTCAAGAAATCTATTGATGAGTTTTATTATGCAGATCTTCACTTGTAAGATGAGCAAGTTTTGTCCTTATGGAAATTGCAGAGGAAATTCCCATAGCAGATACCTACTATACTGTATTCAACTCTCTGGACTACCTTTCACTTTAGGATAAATCATGTGGTGTGAAATATGTGGACCTCAAAGAATAAATACTTGAATCCCAGTTGAGGTTTTTGCAAGGGTTGTACAGGACTGTAAGGGGATTTAAGAGAAATGAAGTTTAAGAATATTGTGTCATGCCTTTCCACTTACCCATATTTGGAAATTTGGTCATAGACTGGAACTCATATTTTCTAGGGAAAAGGTAGAGTTAAAACATTCATTATGCTTTTGAAAGGCTTAAAGATTCATTTAAGTTATTCTTCAAATTCAGAAAAGAATCCCCAGGAGATAATCAAGTTTTCATTCTTTTTAATAATTGCACAATTATTGTGCAATTGGCATTGGGAATTGATCTCTACTTATGGAAGAAGAATGGCCTGGTACCTAATTGGATACAGCTGTACACTGTTTGGGCTTATTTTTAGAACTGAAGAGGATAATGAGATATTTCAGATACTGTGGAATCCTTAGCAGGATTACATGAACTCAGTAAATCCATCTCAAAAAATTGTGAATTACATGGTACATTGAATTGCAAATTATAACTCATCCCTCATGTAACTTCACTGGTTTCAGTGAAATTGCAATGCTCACAGAAGATCTCACACTTTACCCCTTTGCAATAACACTTTCAAAAGCATGTTACTGATCTGCAACATCAGGTAACATAGTGGTTGACCTTGAAGCTTTATTAAGGCGTGGGATTGAAAAGCAAGAGATATATCTTTAAGTTGTCACAATTTCTTTTTTGTCTTTGCGGATTTACACACACCATCCCCCTCCCCCCCCAAATCTCAACACTTTCTGTAATGTCTTTCTATAGCAGTCCTCAGGATTGCACTATCCCTTTAGTTCTCCCTTCTTCAGGCTTCTCTATGACTTGGTTTGTGGGGTTTTTTTGAACTGTCAGAAATGAGAAGTGTAGAAGATACAGTTTGCAGAGAAGTAGCTCTGACATTTCCCCACAGGTAAGATGGTGAACTGTTTATAGCAGTGTGATTGGTCTGTCAATATTTCAATAAATTTTTCCTATAAAATGTTGACTGATGATACAAGCTCTCACTGTGTTTGTCATTAAACTGCAGAATGAGCTGACAGTGTTGCATTAGAGCTGTGTGAAATTGTGTTGATGTAGAAGGATATAATAAAAATTTTTAATTCAGGACCATAATTTAAAAAAATGTATTCAAGTGATTCTTGAGACATCTGAAACTGAGTCATCACTTGGAAACATTCCTGTGCTGTCGCGACAGAGGGAGAGCCCGGACACTCAATATGAGTGATCAACAAGCTTCTGTTTATTGATCAGTCGTGGATTACAAATATAGTGTGACTAATGAGGCTTATGCATATTCCAAAAGGCGCAAGCTGAGTGGTTTACGGCACTGCCGCTGACCCCTCCCTCTAGTTCTACCTTTCTGGTGAGCAAGTTCCTCTTTCCCATGCCTAAGTTCCTCTTTTTCCCATGCCCCGACCATAAGCTGTCTATTGTTAACTGTACTGCTCACCAAGGCCAGCATGTCCCCGCTGTATCAGCATAAGGCCTTGGTCAGCTGCAGAGGGTCTATGCATCCTTTCTCACGTAGCTCAGCTATTATACAAGATGAGTGCGATATTCTGCTAAATCATGCTCTGTAAGCTGCAAAGGGTCTACGTGTCCTCGGTCACGTAGCCAATTCTCCTCCACACTATGCCCATTCAGCAGCCTGATTGTAAGAACTGCCTCCTTGGTAGCCAAAGAGCAGGAAACTGTTCCATTTGATAACATGGTATGTGTGTAGCAGACAACCAGAAAGCTGGATAATGGGAAAAGGCAACAGAAAAATCATTCGTCCTAGTTTTATGGCCAACACAGCCTGAGGCAGCCTCCTGGCTGTGGTAGTGCCTGAGAATTTCTTCTCACAGCCTTAAGGGCCTCGATAGGCTCTTCTGCAGGTTCCTGAGAAAAGAGTGTTGTACAGTTCAGCTGGACCTCTTAGAGTATTGTCTAGATGTTTTAAATCACAACATCAAAGTTGCTTTTGTTCTGAAAAAAAATCTGTTCTGGTTTGGCCAAATTTAGAAATATATCCTCTGAGAGATGGCAGGTCACAACCACCCCTCCCCCCACCAGGTTCAGGAAAAATAAATTTTCCTTGAAGGAAAGTGAAGGAGATAAAAACTATTTATTTAACAAACACATGGGAAAAGGATGATAATGCTAAATAATACAATCTCTCGCTGTGGAGAAAAGACCTGGGAAAGTGTTAGAGTCCTCCCTTTGGTCTCCTCGGAGCTGGGGCTTGGGCCAGGGCCAGGCCCTCTGTGCTTGGTGGAAAGTCCTCCTGATGTGTTCTGATATTGAAGCAGTCCAGCAGAAAAGGGAGAAAATCTGAAATTCCAGGGAAGGAAAAAAGTTCAACTCTCATTCTCTCTCCAGAGAAAAGAAGCTGAAAAACTGGCCAAAAGCTGTCTGGAAAGCCGCAAGCTGGGTGCTTCCTCGGTCCCCTGCTGCAGCTGAAAAAAAAGTTGCTATCTCTGTGTGACCTTGAACAAGCTGCAAACTGCTTTGAAAAAGTTTTGCTCAGTTTTTCCTTCCCCCTCTCAGGCTCAGTTTAAAGGCATAGAAAGGCACAAAAATTAATTTCTGGGCAATGATATGGGATACACATCATGAAGTCACCCCAAGACAAAATCATGGAAGTATTTCTTGTCAAGTAGGCAAAATGATGTTGGATAGCATGTTTAGTCCAGTTGGGAAATTTGCTGTTGGACTGCAATGCTTGTCTTACTGTTTGGGTAAGAAGTTGGATCAAAACAAAGCAAAGTGATCTCAAACTCTCCAGAGGTGATGCCTGTTGTTTCTCAAACCAGCATAATCAGGTGCCAATGCAGGGCTCAAAGAAGGGCAGGCTGCTGCATGGCAGGGAGGATGAAAGATTTAGTGTTAACTCCTCACCCAGCAAGAGACCGTTCTTGTATTAGGGTATGAAATGCCTTTGAAGACCTGCCAACCGACAGGTAGAGGGACCATTATGAACTGCATTAAGATTTTATTTAAACTCTTTAAAATGCAAGGTGCAAATAGCCAAAAGTATGTTCCCATTGCTCTGTGAATATAAACAGTAGCTGATCTCTGTGATGACATTTACCTATGCTGGAGAGGAACAGAGAAATAACTCTCTTGTGCCCACCATACTCATGAGTTATTCTACCTTTCCTCAGGAGTGAAGAAAAATGTCATCATAGAGATCAGCAGCCATATAATGTACAAAGCATAGTTAATGCGTTGGATGTGGGTACATATTATTTATTTTCTTGAGGTATTGATGACCATATGCAAGGACACTAATTCTAGGGGTAACATTTTGTTCACCAGCAGCTCTATTTACTTGATATTTTTGTAGCCTTCAGACTTTCTGCCAATTACTACTTTGCTACTTACTTTGAAGGATAATTTTCTCACTGACCCTAAAAATCATCAAATATTTATAGAGAATTTATCTGAGTTATATCACAATTCTCAGCATTCACTGTGGTTTCAGATCAGGAAATTATTTCAATTTAAGAAAGGGCATTTAAGCACTTGCATGCTGAAGTCCATTCTACATGCGTGAATTGCTCTTTTGGCTCTGGATTTATAATAAAAACAGATAAACACATGTCAAGATCTGGTTATTGAAGTTCTTAGAAATGCCTCTGCCCAAATTAAGGTGCAAACGAGACCATATCCAAGTGAAAATACTATGGGTTTTATTTGATAGTAAATATGAGAGAGAGAGAGAGAGAGAAAGAAAGAAAGAAAGAAAAAAAGAAAGAAAAGAAAGAAAGAAAAGAAAGAAAGAAAAGAAAGAAAGAAAAGAAAGAAAGAAAAGAAAGAAAGAAAAGAAGTAGAAAGTAGGTGGGGGCGACAGAAAGGGAGTGACAGGGACAGAATAAGGAAAATATCACCACTCCATGGATCCCAATGATGCTCCATTGATCCTCTCCAGCTGTTCTTCTTGGTGGTGAAGGTCCCCCTGAAAAGCATAGAATTCGATGGGTTAAAATATGCTCAGGCCAGATAGGAAGACCCAGGTGCCTCCCTGCAGGGGAGTGGAGGGGGGAGACGTTTGCCATTGTCTCTTGCCACAGACTCTTGGTTTGTTGTATCACAGACAGTCCTGTAGTGCAAGCCTTCAGAAATGACTCTGGGGGGCACTTTGGGGGGGTCTTTGATGGATTATGATTCTCCCTCAGCTGTCTCTTGTAGGTACAAAAATGCTGTTAGTGAGGATCTTCTTGTTATTTTTCTAAGTCCGTGAGAGACTTTTCTCTCTCACAGAAGAGGTAGCAGGGAATGTAAACAACCAAGCCACCTGCAACCTTGGAAAGTCTTGTTTATGGTATAGTAGAAAATATTTTGATAATGGATGTTTTAGGATTTTGGCCAATCACCCCCAAGGGGTGGTGGTCCTTTGTCCAATTAGACTATGAAGAAAAAGTCTATAAAAGAGTTTGTAAAATAATTAAAATAATCAATCTTGCTGCACAATTCCTGCCTGCTGGATCTTCTCCTCCTCCTCCCTATAGCTGCGGGACACGGTGATATACCGTAGGAACCAGGCCTGCGGTAATATTTGGTGCTGCCCGACGTGATTTGCACTCTCTGACGTGTCCTGCTGCTGCGAGCCAAGCCGAATTCCTGTAGAGGTACGCTGTTCCTTTTACCCCCCCGGGACCGGGAGGTCCGACAGAACTGAGAAATGGCGAACAGCGGCTCACAGAATGACGCTGTCGTACTGGTCTGGAAAGGTGTGTTTAGCATATTGCAAACCTCCATTCCTGAAAACTCAGTTCGGGAATTATTAGACTGGGCTACTTTAAAAGGGATTTCCATGGACAGAGATACTGCCCTGGACTTTGCCTTATGGCAGGAACTCGGCTCTGCTGTCCGACACGAGCTCCCGACTGGGGAGCCGGCAGCGTTAGGATTATACAAAACCTGGCGTTCATTATTTTTTCTGCTGACAGCCCTTGACTGTGATAGCAGGGCTGGATCGCCTGTCTCGGTGATAAGTGACGGAGGAATGTCCGAGGGGGGGCCCCGCTGACTGGGCTTCTGGGGCAAGTGATGGTGGATTCGGAATAACCCCCCCGGCTCCACAGGCAGAGCCTGCGCCGCTCACCCTGCACAGTCTCAGGACTCCGCAGCCCCCAGGGACCCCGCGCCGCCAGAGGCGGGGGGTCAGGGCAGAGGCAGGGCGCACAGCCTGCCTTGCTGTTCGGCTGGACGGCAGCCACGGCTTATCCAGGGCCGCAGATCAGCGGCTTAGCCAACTGGACGCCCAGAGAGCGTCCTAGTTCGGTTCCGTATGCACCTGGATCTAACTTAGCGGGCGTAGCGCCGGGCGTGCCCCCCCGGAACTGCCTGGCTGTGCTCCGCTGCCCTCCCTGGCGCTGGACTGTTCTGCGCAGTCGCAAAACCGAAGCATGGACCCCTTTATGCAGCATTTGCCCTTTCTGGCAGAGCTGCGAAACCTATCCCAAAGGATGGGGGACTTGCTCAGCCTGTTAGAGCGGCGAATGCCCGAGCCCGCGCCGCAAGCGGCGCCAGCGCCGGCCGTGCCGCCCGCGCCGCCCGCGGCCCCCCGCCAGAAGCGGGAGACGCAGCTCCGAGCCGAGAAACGGCGCGGCCGGCGGCGAAACGGGAACAGCGCTGCCGCGGGAAAACGCGGAAGCGGCGGCGGCTGCTGAGCGGCGGGCAGAGGCGGCGGCGCCGGGAGAGCCCGCAGAGAACGGACCAGCGGGGCGCCGGGCGGCCGCAGAGAACGGACCGGCAGCGGCGCCGGGCCGTCCGCAGAGCGCCGCCAGAGACGGCGGCGCCGAGCGCGCCCGGGGAGCGCGAAACAGCAGCGGAAGCGGCGGCCGCCGCCGAACGTGGCTGCTGTGCGGGAGACGAGCGCGGCGCCGACCG
This sequence comes from Corvus cornix cornix, assembly GCF_000738735.6. Taxonomy (NCBI): domain Eukaryota; kingdom Metazoa; phylum Chordata; class Aves; order Passeriformes; family Corvidae; genus Corvus; species Corvus cornix. The sequence goes on along the minus strand of NC_046332.1, from coordinate 14,733,127 downwards.
CGGCGCCAGGCCAGTCGTAGCTCCAGAGTCGGCTGCAGCTTTCAGTACCGGCTCGGTCGGATCTGGCCGAGACGGCCTCCCGTAAAGAGACTGCTGTAAAAACTGCCGCGCAGCCAGCTGCAGTCTGTCCTGCCTGTTCTGGCTCTGGCGAACTTAGCCAAAGTGCCTCACCTCCCCGTACATTTCTGTTCCCTCCCAGCACCCCAAAGTTGCCTTTGCCTGATGATTCCTCGTCAGGCGGTGAGGCAGATGAGGTTCTGGCCCCAGGTCGTCAGGCGGCTGTAGCCGCGCGGCGAAGGAAAAGGCTGCGCCGGTCTCGCCCTTGGACCTTTCCGGACTGCACGGTAACGGTGCGTCCGACGCATCATAATCGCTTCCTTGAGTCTCTTAAGATGCAAGCATTGGGGGAGGGTGACTGGAGTTTATTAGAAATCCTTGGACTGCCAAATAGATCTGAGGATTCTGGGGGTAACCGGGGAGCTGTTACACTCCATCCGCAGGCTGTGCCCGACGTTCAGGATGGTACTGGTTCCCCAAAAGAGATCCGAGCTTTCCCAGTGTATAAGGCTCTCCCAGATTCAGGGAGAGCATGACAAGCATGAGGTAATTGCTTGGAAAGTTGCCCAGGACCTCCAATCCAAGGTGGCACAATATGGGCTGGGTTCTGCTGAGGTTATGCAAATAATAAGGGTGATAAATACAGATTTGCTTTCTCCATTTGATATCAGACACTTAGGTCAAATTCTATTTCAACCTGTACAATTTACAGTTTTTGAGAACAACCTGGAGAAAGCTGGCCAAGAAGACTGCATTAGCAAATTTGCAGCTCCCTGCTGCTGATCCTAGACAGACAGCAGGAGTGGATGCTTTGATGGGGACTGGTCCCTTCTCTGATCCCAGTCTACAGGGTAACTTGCCCTCTAGCATCCTGCAGCAAGCACAACAGGTCGGCATGGCTGCCCTGTTGAAAACCATAGAGTTGTCAGCACCCAGAAAGCGATATACTGAAATAGTTCAAGGGAAATCAGAGTCATTCCTTTCTTTTGTAGAGAAAGTTGCTGCTTCTCTCGAGAAGCAGGTTGAAGATGACGGGTTAAGACAGTTGTTGTTAAGGCAGTTAGTGAGAGATAACGCAAACGAGGAGTGCAGAAAAATCATAGATGCCTTACCAGGGATCCTGAGGTAACAGACATGGTCGAAGCCTGCGCTAAGGTGGGATCTGGGAACCAGAGAAGGTCTGCTTTGGCTGCGTTCCTGCAGCCTGTTCACGCATCTTCTGGTCGTGAACCAAAGCAACCAAAACAGGTGAAGAAACGGAAGCGGCCTAAGCCGAGCCAAAAAGAGAACACACCGATCCCCCAGTGCAAAAGGTGTGGCAGGCCAGGGCATTGCACGGGCTACTGTAGATCCCGGACTCATGCCAATGGTCAGCCTTTGTCGGGAAACTTCCGCCGGGGTGCAAGGAGGGGGAATTGCTCTCCGATGCAGTCGCTCCCCCAGAGAGTGGCACAGGTACAGGCACAGGCCTACCCAGCCACCCTAGAGACGGCACCCAGGGATCAGACGGCACCCACGGATCAGACGGGTTTGACGTCCACACCGCAGCCGCAGTCGTCTTAGACTCTAGCGGTATTTATAAGGTTCCCTTGGATGCATATGGACCCTTAGCCCAGGGATCCAGTGCGATGCTGGTGGGAAAACCTGATGTTGCCCATCAAGGAATCTTAGTGCACTCAGGAGTTATTGATGCTGACTTTAAAGGTCAGATTTGCGCTATGGTCTCCACGCAAAAACCCCCTGTAACTATTCCTGAAAAGACCTGCCTTGCTAAATTGGTGCCTTTTAAGTCTTGTGTCCCCAGGATAGAGCAACAAACTCACGAAGATAACGGCAGTGGATCTACGGGACTTCCGCAGGCCTTCTGGACTGCAGACATCTCTGACCAAAGGCCACAGATGACATGTACCCTGATCCTGCCGAACGCCCGTCTGCCCCGGATTCAGCTTCGAGGTTTGATTGATACGGGTGCTGATGTAACTATCATCTCCTTCTCTGCGTGGCCTCCCTCATGGCCTTTAGCCCCGGTGGGATCGGCCATCGCAGGATTAGGAGGATCCACACAGAGCTATCTAAGCGAACGGCCTGTGGTGGTGAAGGACTCAGAGGGGCACACAGCTACAATCAGGCCTTATGTTGCTACCACTTCCCTTAACCTTTGGGGCGGGATGTGTTGGCAGCTTGGGGCGTACGGATTGGGACAAATTTTTAGCAGGGGTCACTGTGTGTAAGGGCGCACAGCATCCTACACTGCCTTTGCGGTGGTTGACTGACACACCAGTCTTTGAGCCGCAGTGGCCCCTACCAAAAGAGAAGTTAGACGCCCTTCATCAGCTGGTTCAGGAACAGTTGCAACAGGGGCACCTTGAACCTTCTACTAGCCCTGGAACACTCCTGTTTTCGTAATTAAGAAGAAATCAGGGAAATGGAGGTTATTGCAGGACCTCCGGAAAGTTAATGCAGTAATGGAAGGTATGGGGGCATTGCAGCCTGGCATGCCCTCTCCCACCATGATTCCTACGGGGTGGGACATCCTGATCATTGATTTAAAGGATTGTTTTTTCACAATTCCTTTGCATCCTGATGACAAACCAAAATTTGCCTTTACTGTGCCTGCCATTAACAATGCTGAACCTGCTAAGAGATACCAATGGAAGGTCCTCCCTCAAGGGATGAGGAACAGCCCAATTATCTGTCAGTGGTATGTCGCCCAAGCTTTAGCCGGAGTTCGCAAGCAGTTTCCTGATGCACGCTGCTACCACTACATGGATGATATCCTGGTGGCAGCGTCCACTCGGGACGAGCTGCTGAGAATACAGCCTCAGCTGCTCGCTGCTCTGCATGCCTATGGATTAGAGGTAGCTCCGGAGAAAGTTCAACAGCATCCTCCTTGGAAATATTTAGGAGTGAAAATTTTGGACCAAATTATCCAACGCCAAGAGGTGCAATTCCCGGATTCGATTAAAACCTTGAATGATGCTCAAAAGCTGTTGGGTGTCATCAATTGGTTACGACCTTATTTAGGTCTAACTGCAGAAGCAGCTTTCCCCTCTTTTTAATATATTAAAAGGGGACCCTGGTCTGAATTCACCTCGGGAGTTGACTCCGGAAGCGCGGCAAGCGCTGCAGGAGGTCCAACGGGCTGTTTCCGCTCGTCAGGTTTATCGAGTGGATCCCTCCATTGCTATCACTGTTTTACATTACTATTCCAGACCTCCATCCTACAGGTATCATTGGCCAGTGGAATGCACAATGGCCTGATCCTTTGCATATCCTAGAATGGGTCTTTTTGCCTCACCAGCCAAAAAGGACGGTGACCACAGTGTTTGAATTGGTCGCTTCTCTGATAATCAAATGCCGTCAATGGTGTTTGCAACTGATGGCTGCGGATCCTGCAGTAATTGTCATTCCGATCTCAAAGGAATACTTTGAGTGGAGCCTCATCCATAGTGCTCCTTTGCAAAGCGCGCTGCAAAACTTTTCAGGGCAGATCACTTACCATCTGCCCAGCCATAAATTACTGCAGCTGGCAAAATCGACCGTACTTTCCTTGTGGCCGAGAAATAGCCGAGTGCCGGTGCAAGGACCCACCGTCTTTACGGATGGTTCAGGGAAAACTGGGAAAGCCATTGTTACCTGGAAGGAGGGATCGGAATGGCAGGTGCTGAAGGAACACGAGTCAGGCTCTGCTCAGTTAGTTGAATTAAGGGCTGTTACCATGGCTTTTCAGCGATTCTCACAGGAACCTTTGAATTTGGTTACTGACTCTGCTTATGTAGCAGATATAACTCAACGCTTAGATTGTTCACTTCTGAAGGAGGTGAACAATGCGGCTCTGTTTTCACTGTTGCAAACCTTGTGGTCTGCGATTCAGGCTCGAGTGCATCCGTATTACATTCTGCACATTCGAAGCCACACCAATTTACCAGGGTTTCTAACAGAAGGCAATGCCAGGGCTGACATGCTGGCCAACCCTGCGTGGGTAGGGCCTCAGCCTGACAAAATTGCACAAGCCAAGGCATCGCACGGTTTCTTCCATCAAAGTGCACATACCCTGCAGAAGCAGTTCCATTTAACGCCAACCGAGGCGCGCGACATTGTCAGCGCTTGTGCTGACTGTCACGGACTCGCTGCGCCTTTGCCAGCGGGGGTGAACCCCAGAGGGTTAAAAGCCTTGCAGATTTGGCAAACAGATGTAACTCACATCCCGGAATTTGGTCGGCTGAAATATGTGCACGTGTCTATTGACACTTTCTCCTCGGCTATGTGGGCTACTGCTCACACTGGAGAGAAGGGCCGTGATGTCATTGCCCATTGGAAATTGGCTTTCTCAGTCCTGGGTGTGCCAGCTTCTGTGAAAACCGATAATGGTCCTGCCTACGCCTCGGAGAAGACGCGGCAGTTTTTACACCTATGGGGTGTAGACCATACCTTTGGTATCCCACATTCTCCTACTGGCCAAGCCATTGTCGAACGCGCTCATGGTACCTTGAAGCGTGTTTTGGACGAACAGAAAAGGGGAATGCATGGAGAAACCCCACAGAGCCGACTAGCAAAAGCTTTGTATACAATTAATCACCTTACAGTACCACAAAATTCAAATAATCCTGTTATTCTGAATCATTTTCTCTCATTGCAGTCTGCAGGCGACAGACAGCTGCCCCGGGCAAAAGTCTGGGTACGGAATTTACTCACTAACCAATGGGAAGGCCCACATGAGCTTATCGTTTGGGGTCGTGGGTATGCTTGCGTTTCCACAGATACTGGGAGTACAGTGGCTACCTTCAAAATGCGTTCGCCCTGACCTGCGGCACCAGAGGCAGAACAGGCAACCTCCAAATGATGACCAGAACGCCAACCATCCAAATGGCGACCAGAATGTAGATCATCAGCCTAATGACTCTTCTGATGATGACCAGGATGTCAACCATCAGGCAGATGGTCCTTCTACAAGCAGAGACTGGGATGGTCCTTCCACAAGCAGAGACTGAATTTTAAATTTCTTGTTATGGAGTCAGATAGTTAAAGCCTTAAGGACATTTTTAGAATTAATAACTGATGTAGATTTCTATTTAGGATTAATAGTAGAGTTGTTATCTTATAAAACAAAAAGGGGGAATTGTAGATACAAAAATGCTGTTAGTGAGGATCTTCTTGTTATTTTTCTAAGTCCGTGAGAGACTTTTCTCTCTCACAGAAGAGGTAGCAGGGAATGTAAACAACCAAGCCACCTGCAACCTTGGAAAGTCTTGTTTATGGTATAGTAGAAAATATTTTGATAATGGATGTTTTAGGATTTTGGCCAATCACCCCCAAGGGGTGGCTGGTCCTTTGTCCAATTAGACTATGAAGAAAGAAGTCTATAAAAGAGTTTGTAAAATAATTAAATAAATCAATCTTGCTGCACAATTCCTGCCTGCTGGATCTTCTTCTCCTCCTCCTCCCTATAGCTGCGGGACACGGTGATATACCGTAGGAACCAGGCCTGCGGTAATAGTCTCTCACGTGAATGTCCCATGGATGTGGCCTGCGGGGTTGGGGGTTCCACAGCTGGGCCAGTTTGTGTAAGGGAGGATGGGTGTTCAGTGCCTCTGACCAGAGGTTATGCCTGAAACCTCCCCCCCTCCACCTCATCTTGGGGAGTGAGGCAGGGGAGTCTGTGTAAACCTGGCTTCTGTGGGCTGTGGTCTCCCCCACCCCAAACTCAGCCAGGGAAGAATCTTTGCTGTGTTTGGCTTTCTTGTAGATGCATTCTTCTTTATCAGCCTTGTTTGTTTTTTCTAGGACTGAGATGATTAAAGAATGTGTTTTCCCTTTATCTGATCTTAGTGGTTTAACTTACAGTCTGAAGTTCTAGTCAGGTATCTTCAGGGAGGCTTCTTTGGTTGTACCTTCCTTAGACATTTTTTGTTATAATGAGCAAAAATTTATATCAATGTTCGAGGCATGAACCATTTCAGTCTCTGACAATACAAGAATAGGTTCAAAGGCAGAGATAAAAGAAATGCATTTGGAGGTAGTGTTCTAAGTATGCCACAGTAGTAAATTCACTTTTTAAAAATTATTTGTTCTTGAGGACCATAATACTTGCATATCAAAAAGAATCTGTGAGGCATATCCTTTACTCCATACTCTTTATGTTAACAAACAATAATAAAGTTTTACTTTTCTTGGTCTTATGTTTGAATGATAGCAAAGCTTAGTGTATTCCCAGTAAATTTTCATAAAATTCACTTAAGGGAAGGAAGCCACATTTTAAATTCAAACTTAAAAATATTCTAGAGTTGTGAGTGAATAGAACTTGGTTCATCTGTCAGTGACAACTAATGGGGTTCCCGTCAATTCAGTTGAAGTTTATTTAGCTTAAAAATTATATCAGTCATAGTTCTATATTTTCCTCATTAGTCTGCACAGAGGATTCACTGCCACTATGGAGTATTTGTCCTCCCACTGTTTCTCCTACTGTGGGTGAGCCTTTGCTCATTAGAGCAGCTGTTGAACTGGGACCTTGTTAACACCCGATCTGACTGGAAAGGACCCTCACCATCCATTCAAGTGTCTCAGGGGAAAACCGGGGACCCCGACCCTCTCCCCCTTCCTGGAGGGCGTGTCTCCCTGGCTACCTGCGGCAGCCATACCCCTCTGCTTTCTGCTGCTGCCTCGGGCCTTTTTGCTACACTCTAAACTCAGCACCCTGTGTCCACCTGACCCCTGCAGCTCCTTCTAAGGCTGCGGAGTTTTCTGTTAAGTTTTGTTTGCCACCCTGTGGGGTGAGCCAGCCTCTGCCAACCTGGCCACTGCTCGGAGGTTCCAGGTACAGTCCCTTTTTGCCACCCAGCCCGCCCGCCATTACCATATGAGGGAGATGTGGCTGAGCTCGCGCCACAGCGCCCCCTGCAGGCGCGGGGGAACCATCGCACCCACCCTTCTCGGCCGGGAGCCACCAGCGCTCCTGCCGGCTGTGAGCGGAACTGCACCGAAGGGGAAAGGGCCCGACAGCCGAGAGACGCTGTGGTTGGGTCTCTGGCTTTGTTGTTGTTGCTGTTGTTGTTTGTTTGCCTTGTTATACAGATATATATATTAGTAAAGAACTGCTATTCCTTTTCCCATATCTTTGCCTTAAAGCCCCTTAATTTCAAGGTTGTAATAATTTGGAGGGAAGGGGGTCACATTTTCCATACCAAGGGATGTTCCTGCCTTCCTTGGCAGACACCTGTCTTTCAAACCAAGATGCTAAGACTGAAATGAAGCTAATATCAAGCATGTCAGGAAATATTTATGGTATTACCAAGACAAGAACCAAGGAGTTGGTCTGCAGGTGAGCAGTAACAGGAAGTTGATACTGCCAACTCTGAAATGTCTAATACCTCTCGTGTCAGTCCTTGTAAAAAAAGATCTATGCATTTGTGCAGTAATGGGTCATGCTCACCCTGAAAGACAAGATCAGCTGAGAAGTTTTAGGAAATTCAGTGTTTCAGATTGCTGAGTCTAGAAATCTTCTACTACTTAAAGAAGTGACTGAAGCAATCTGGAACTGCTAGAAATTTAACACTGTAGACAAGTGAGAAAGAGAAAAAAAAATGGAAAAAGCCAGAATGCAATGTGTATCTTTAAAAAGGTGGAAGGCAATGTGGACAAAATTAGATATCTTAGCTTGCCTTTCAATTATTGGAAAAATTCCATCTTTCTGTCCCTACTCAAAATTCTTGGAACCATATAATTGTAGGCACTTGAAAAGTGATGAAGAGGTTTTAAAGAAACGTACAGAAAGCTCTGGATAATTCCAAGTTTCCTTTCTGACAGGATAAGGACCAGGGTATTTAGGAGAGAAACAGCAGCTGTCATGTATCTTTGTACTAGTAAAGACATATTGTAACTTATTTAATGTTTGAAATGATACATTCATAACTGAGGAATGGAAATAGATGAAACTGTATTGGAAAAGCTAGTAAGAAAATATTACTTTGGGAAGCAGTTGTCAATGGCTCATTCTAGAAGAGGACATTAACTGGAGCTTTTCAGAGCTCCGGCCTGAGAATGATTCTGCTCAGTATTTTTAGATAATTTATTAACTCCGTAAATGACCCAAAGTCAGGAGGAACTGAAAATACACTAGAGGACACAGAATTAGAAATTACCATGAAAAGTTATGGAAATCAAAGGGAAAAATTAAATATTGACAAATGTCATATGATAAGAGGATAACAAGCTGAGTTTGAGTTAACTGTTTGATGGTGTTCAAACAAGGCAGACCTTCTGGGATGTAAGAAAAGGAATGTACTCTGTGTACATGCAAAATAGTCTTTCAATCTGGGGGCCCAGAACACTGTTTATCTTTGAAACCACTTCAAGAAAGATACATGGAAAAATTGAAGAACATCCAAATAAAATCCAGAATGCTCCAAGTTACAGAAAATATGGCTAATAAAGTTGAAAAATAATTTTCAAAGAGAAAGGAGAAGGGTGTTCTCTCACAGTCATACTCAAATATCTAAAAAGACTGTTATAAAAGAATTATTTCTATATAAGTGGAGGATAAGACAAGATGTAGTCGCCTTGAAAATTGGTAAGAAAGATTTAGAGAGGACTTGATTAAAACCTTTCTATGGTAATTAAATGCTGCAAGAGTAAGAAAATGCAAAGTCATCCTCACTCACTTTAAAAACATATCAGGTAAGTATTTCAGGAGTAACACAGTGTAGTTGTGAACTCTCTGCAGTACAGCACTGGATAAGAAGACAATTGTGGATCCATTCCAACCTTATTTTTTGTTAACTTCAATAGTTTGAAATAAGGGGACGGAGAAGATCAGCAGTTTGTGTCAAACTCTTTAGAAAGGAAAGAGGAGCAAAGGAACACTTCTCAATTATCATCCATGTTGTGGTTCTGTCTCAGTGGTAGGTAATGTTGAATTTGATATTGTTCAGTGGTTGGACTTGTTGTGGAATTGCACAAGTGAAAGGAAGATGAATCAAAAATCGATTTCACAGGCTGTTATTTATTACTGTTATTTCCATTGCAACTTAGATGTGTGCAATAGTAGTCTTTATTACCCAGGTAATAGTTTTAAAATGTGGTAACTGTAGAGGATATTCCTCATCTAAACCTCAGATAATTCTCAGTAGTAAAACTGAGGTCCCTTATCTTTCAGTCAGAACATAGATGATTACTTATCATCCCACAAAACAGACAATCTAGTTCTGCTCTTTATTTGTCTTTTTCGGTCTCTGCTTGTACTGAAATAATGGACAACACTTTTATGTTTAGAAAGCCTTGTTAAACTTGTTTGTATTACCAACATTGGGTCTGCATCAGCATTATTTCTCTGATTTATAAGAATCACCAGTTTATGGTAGTGTGTGTGGTATAGAAATCAGGCCTTGTGGTGCTGAATATAGTTTGTCTTTTGCACAGGCAAATGAGCAGTTTTCTGAGTCATTAACAAATGTTAGTCAAGACTTATATTACAGTAATTCAAAGAGTGATTTAGCATAAGTGTTTACCATTTCAGAACTGGCAAATAGATGTAATGATATTTTGCAACTTAAAGTTTAGCGATATTGGCATATTCACCTCACTTACTGATACTGGGGCTTGACTTTATGCATTTTCACTTCTAGTGTTAAGTGTGAAACAACATTAAGCCTGAAAATTTTCACCTGTAGTGTTCAGAGCTTTATCTGTATGTAAATCCTGTCTTTTAATTCATATGTAAACCATATGCAAATACATAATTATCATGCCAGTCATATGAAAATTTTCAAAAGGATTTCTAGTATTAAAGTTCAAAATAGTAAAAGAGGATTAAAGATGTTTGAGAGTTAATTGCACATCCTTAAATAACTCTGTAATATCCTTGTTTTTAATAGTTACGCTTTAGATATAGAAAAACAATGAAGATGTATTTTTATTTTCTTGTTTGTTTTGAAAGTAGTATAGCATTATTTTTCATGGCACTGTTTACAATCTGGAAAACACAGAGATAAGCCAATGAGTACTTTCAAATGAAGAGACAATTTAAAAAATGCAATTTGTAAGCAAAAGAATAGTGCTGCAGGGACTTGAAAACTTTTGACAATTATATCCAACTTTCAAAATCAAAATAAGAGATATGAATAAGGTGGAAAATATTAAAATATGTATCCTTTTCTCTCTACATTAAAAAAAGAATGGGGAACACTGGACCACGGGAAGGCTGGAAAGAAATCTATTGAGTGTCAGTCTCAGGGGCAGGATGAACTTTTCTGTAATCATTTCATGGCAAAAGTACTGACCTATGGCTCAGCTTCAGTTTGCTCATGTCCTTTATCTGCCAGTAGTTTTCTCCTTATTGGCTATGAATCTACTGAAAATATTAGCTATCACCAACAGAGTCTGATAGGTACAACTAAAGGAATTGAGTAAGAATAGCCAGAGTTTTCCTGTATAGTGAGGATTTGACATAAGTGTCAGTAGGTTATTGGCAAGCTTCTAGCCACACCTTAGTGATTTTTGTTTTTATGTAATACCACAGAATGATCGTTGAGCATCAGCCAGTTGCCCAGTAGGAGAGTCCTCCCATCTCTTGTGGGGTATACAGGCTTAAACTGTTTTTCTAATCAAATACAGACACTTAAACACAGGTTTCTCTTTTTATCATCTATTTAGGGGTTATCCTTAGGAATTTTTTTCTTGTTAGTCCAAAATAGGGGCATCAAACATCAGATAAGGACTGTGCTGTGTTTGTAGTCAGAATATGCCTGAGAGGAATTTTTAGTTCTGAAAAGTCACCATTAACTACTGAAATAGCTGTGGTAAAATCACTGCTAACCAGCCTATGCTTACCACCATGATCACCTGCTGGCTGCTTCTTGTTAAGACTAATTTTTTTTTCAGATGCATGAGGTATAGGAGAAAGTTTCACGAAGGATGTCTGGACTTCAGGTGGCTCTCTTGAAAGCTGTTTATTGCATAGGTGAAGTTACAGCATTTCAGGGAGTAGGTATCCAGAGCCAGCCCTACAGCTGTCAGCTCCAGCTTGAAGGCATACCTGAAGCCCCCTTCTGTTCAAGTTACAAAGCATTTTATACTTTTCTTTGCAGAGTATCTTAATACATAACAACCAACAAGCACCATACACAATACCTTTACATTTGCCTATAGCCTATCATAACTACTACCATCACCATATTATAGTCATTATTATCCAATCACAAGAGTAAGTAAGTTACAATTTAAGCTTACCACGGAGAATTCTCAGACCTCTCTTTTTCTTGCTACATCGACATTTCTTGTTTGCCTGCAATATCTCTTTTTGGTAAAAACATGTTTTCTATTTACTTATGCTCTTCTTGAGACTTATTTACTTGGTGAAAAACATGTCTTTGTTTGTAGTCACATACCTTTGTCCTAATCATAAAAATCTCCTTCCAGCTCATCTCCAACCTTTGCCTTCTCAGCTATTCAGTGATCAGTTTCAGCAAAACATCTTTTACTCTATATCAAAACCTGCTTTCATTTCTATCTTATCCTCAGTTTCTACATTCAGAGATCTTTCTGCCAAGCCTATGTATCTGTGAAAGTTTCTTACCAAACTTTCATCCTCTCCAACAATGAGGTAACTTTATCTACTCTGAGCATATCATGATCTGATAGCAGGTTGACCCTGGCTGGGTGCCAGGTGCCCACTAAGTCGCTCTATCATACCCTTTCCCACTGGGACAGAGGAGAGAATAAGATGGCACACAACCAGCAGGGTGAGATAAGGCAGTTTTATTACTGTAAAAGAAAGGAATAAGCAGAGATTTGTGCACGCAAAAGCTAAAGAGAAAAAAAGGTCATTCTCTACTTCCCACCAGCAGTGATGTTCCAACACTTCTGGGAAGCAGGGCTTCAGCATGCATAATGGTTCCTCTGGAAGGCAAACATTGAAAACTCATGATTGCCCCCCACTTCCTCCTCTCTACCTTAGCTTATATATCTGAGCTGACGTCATATGCTATGGAATATCCCTTTGGCTAATTTGGGTCAGCTGACCTGGTTGTGTCCCCTCCCAAGATCTTGCCCACTCTCATCCCCTTCGGTGGAGGAAGGAATGTTAGAGGGAAAGCACTGCTCGGCAGTAGCTAAAACACTAGTCTGTTATCAACACCCTTCCAGCTACCAATGCAAAGCACAGCACTGTAAATGCTGTGAACTTTACCTCGGTCAGACCCAATGCAGAGTGCATTTCCAAAACTGTAGAAGAAATCTTAATGAAACAAGAACCTTTTCATTGAAAACAACACTACAGAGTAGAAGAGTTAATTCAGGAATTTTTTGATTTTGAAGATTTTCTTCAATCCATACTTTCAAGAAAATGTGCTTGAAATTACAGCATGTATTTTAAAGGCTACTTCAAATGTCTAAAACTGCAGATGGCTAAAAAAAATGTTGGATGAAATTATATCATAAACACATAGAGCACAGTCTGTGCTCACAGGAGTACACTGTGAAGACACCAGTTCTTCAAAAACGACAGACTAAACAGAGCCTGAAAACAATATCTGACATGTAATAGAATGGTCTTCACTCCCATGTTCTTCATTTGCTCCTTAAAAATACCAAGGTCTTCTAGTACAAAAGGGAAAAGGTGTTTTTGTCGTTTGTCTGATTCTAAAAAACATCCTATCCTCTGATTTATCACTGGGTTCCTGAGGCAAGATCCACTGTACTCCTTAACTCTGCTAGATAATTTTTCAGCTTGTTGATCTATTTCTACCACATCTTCTGTGTTACAAGAGGGGAGAGGGAAGAAAGGTCCCCTAAAGGAACACTGAAAGGTAAAGACAGGTATGTGGGGAGACTGATGGAAAAATCAGTGATTTCTAAGCATGTTTTGAAAAGCTTCATGTGTAGAGTTTAAAACTGTAGGTGCCCAGTGTAAAGCTTTAGGGATAATATTAATTAACATGAAAGAACTTTGAACTGATTCTTGAGTCTTTTTAGAAGTTTAAATATCTGAACATCACTTGATCTGCATCTTAATCTGTAAGTTGCTTTGTCTTTATTTCTTTCCTTGGTGAAAGAGTACATTTATAACTTAGAGGTAATGTTAAATAGCTGATCAAAGAAAGCCATATTGAAGCGCATCTGGTGGAAACCTTAACCTAAATTATATGAACTTGGAGAATGAACTTCATTTTCTCATACACAAGTTACATATACCAGCCAAAAAAGCCCCACAAGCCATCACCCAATTGATCTTCCAAATTGTGAATATAGGTATTTAATTTCTTGAAACACTTTTTCTATGATTATGTGTAAAAGAAAGAAGTGAATGCTGATAAAGTGACTCTGAGGAGCAAGGCATCAGCAGAATAACAGAAGAAATTTTTGAATCTAAGCAAGATCAAGAACCGGTTTAGCTAATTTCAGTGAATTATGAATCATTTCTTTTAACAATGATGAATAGTATCTGAAAAAATTGCAAATTAAAATAACCAACAATAAAAAGAATTAATTTTTAAAAAGAAGGAAAGTCATAAAAAATGTAAATAGTTTATTTTAATGTAGCATTATAAAGTTAGAGAAGGATTTTCTTGTATGAAACCCTCCATGGTTTGTTGTTTCATCGCAAACATTACATTTCAAAAGGAATAAAGACATGAAAATTTTATATTCAAATCATTAAAATGCAAAGAAAACCCTTCAGTGTGAGATAATACTTCTTCAATGCTTTTGGCAATGTGCTGCTGTTGTTTGCAACCAGTTAAACATACTGAATGCACATGGGATCTAATCTGTTATTTATTTAAATTCTCAGTTAAAATACTAGCTCAGATATTATATTAATTCTGGTCTGGAACTGGAAGCATAAACTAATCACTACATGTAGGTCTTTTCAACTCTTTGCAGTCTATATCTTTATAATATTTGGAGACATTTATTTGCAAAACTCTGTTTTTCTGAGAGATTATTTCTCTTTGCTTGAGTCAGGAAAATTCACTGGGTTTTATTTTTCAGGTAGGAAAAGAGGGAAACAAAGCTGTTCAAATATTTTATGATACAACGTTTTATTTTGTTATTTTGGTTTGATTTTTTTTCCCTAATTAAAAATGAACAAGTAAATACTTTGCACAGAACTTATTGTTTAAACTGGTAGGGATCTGACAAGGAAGCATAAAAGTTCTTTTCCACTAGTTTTCTGCTTGATTGCCTATACCAAGTCAAGCCGTGAGTATCAAAACTTAGGAGCTTCAGGTAGGTGGCCTTTAAGAAGCACCATCATAAAAAATGTGCCAGGGTTTGTCATCCAAAAGATGATTCCATTTGAGTTCTATGGATAGCTTAATATTTTAAAATGAAATTACTTTTATGTGTGTTTGAGTACTGTCATCCTCTGTTACAAGAAATACTGTGCCTTGCATCTCTTAAATTATCAAATACAAAATTTTCACTAGTCTTTATTGGCCAATGGTTTTACTTTTATCAAATATAAATGGCTTGTAAACTCGCAGTGAGATCGGTACCAAAAAATGACCTTTGTTTCTGTAGGACTACAGAGAAAGTCAAAAGTTTCTAATCCCAAGCTTATATGTCACTAGGGCTAAATACATATTTTTCATCTTTTATAATTTTTCTCTTTGAAATGTGAAGAAGGAATTTTTAGCAGTCTATTAAAATGACAAGTCTTTAGTCAAAAGGCAATGTGATTACTTCTAAATTCTCTAAAATAGATGAAAAATGCCATCACCTGGAATTAGCATAGTCTAGTTTGATTCCATAGCATTTTACACAAAGAATTAAAAAATGATTGAGGTTGGAAAGGACTCAGAAGTCCTCTGGTCCAAGCACCCTTTTCCAAATAGTGTTTAAAATTGCCCAAGCCCAGATGGCTTTTGAATATCTCCAAATCCTAGGTCTCCACAACCCATTTGGGCAACCTGTACAAGTGCTCAGACCCTCTCATAGTGTTAAGCGTGTTTCTTTGCATTTGGATGGAGGCCCCGGTATTTCAGTTTGTTGTTGAGTTCCCCCAAAATTTCTCTTCTCCGCTCAACACTCCCAGCTGAGTCTGCCTCTCCTCACAGGAGACATGGTCCAGGCCCTCAATCATCTTTGTAGCTCTTTTTTGTATGCTCTCCAGTATGTATATACCTCTCTTGCGCTGGGGAACTGGAAATGGTACTTTCCATGTTAGCAGAAGGTCTGTGTTAACTGAAAGTGCTTGAAATTTATTTTTGTGTTGCTTTTAAATTGTATTTCAGACCTGGATAAAAAAAAAACATGGTAAGGCGGTAAAATGTGGCCTTAAAATGTTCTTTCCCATGACAACTTGACTTCTTGTCATTGAAATCTGTTTTATGTTCACAATCAGTTTACTCTTTCTTAACATGTTGTCATGCATCCACACTGGGATCACTTCCCAACCCCTCTAGACTGAGCTCATGAAATTAAATTAGCTTTGGCTAAGCTTTGTGTTAACCTGTCTGGAAGGAAAACTGCAGTAGTAAGTAAAATATTTTCATATTAATATTTGGAAAAGCCTTGTAAAATACTTCCCAGTTCTGTTAGTTGTAAATCAGTTGCTGCCAAAATATCCCCAAAGGACTGGTTTAGCTGTAGCAACAGTGAAAAATCACTGGAGGGGTGAAAATTTTGAAAATGTGTACAGAAGGTGTTGCAACAGAGCCTGAAAATGAATGACATTATTTGTTCATTCATTTTTCCCTCCCCCTCAGCTGTCTATAAAAATTGACACTCTAAGACAACGTGCTTTGCAAAGGTCTAAAAGACTAAATGTGACAAAGTATACTCATGGAACACTGAATGCCATTGATCACACATATTAAAACACTGAAGATTAATTGTTGGTTTTATAAGGTTTCCTGCATAAATGTAATGATGGAATGCCATAATGTTCGTAATCTGAAACATTAAAACCGGGTACTGGAGAAATCTTGCAGAAATGTTCAGCCATTGACTAGAAATGTTCATCTCTCATGTCAGATTGTTTCATCAAGGCTGGCACACTGTTGGCAACTGGGCAGGGTTCTGGCACTAAAGCTATAGATTGTATAGGAGCTAGATTTCCATATCTGCATGTAAAGTTCTTAAATAGGTGGTCAAGGTTTATTTAGGGCATTTTTTGTTCCAGGAACACTAGAAAGCCTTTAAAGAAGCAAAGGTCTTTTCCTCCTCAGGTAGACTTTAAAATACAGTCCTGAGTAAATAGAGCCGTTGCATAACTGTGTCATAAAACATAGGAAGAAGGGGAGCTGTATTACATGCATTATCACTCAATTATTTTAAAATTCCTGTAACTGTGAAGAGAGCATCACTGGCTATAAAATTTAGTGAGGAACTTCCAACAACTTGTACAGCTTTATGTCTGGAGCACATCTTCAGGGCTTTTCAGTTCTTTGTTCAAAAGTGTTGGGTTTTAGAATTTTTCCTTTTGTTTCTTTCTCTCAGGGAATTTTTTCCCATATGCTGCAAAGAGACAATAATGTCTGGTACTTAAGAGAGCCAAAAGAAGTTGTCACAGCTCAGGGCAAGGGTGCAGCTGGCTATTCTCTCTTTACCTGTGGGGTTTTCTCTTGGAGGAGCAGAGATACTGCAAGATTTGGGCTGGGGGAAGGGGCTAGGCACAGCTCCTCACTCTCTTTCTCTCTGTCGCTGTCAGCTTTGGAGGAGGATGGTCAAGTTGCTGTTTATGGGGGGGAATTTGCTACCTCCACCAGAGCCCAGCCCTGTCCTGCTTCTTCTGCCATGGTAAGCCTTTGCTCGTGAGAGCAGCCACTGAACTGGGACCTTATTAACAACCTACCTCACAAAAAAAAGGACTTTTCACCATCTGCTCGGGTGCCTCAGGGGAAACCCTGGGACCCAGAGCCCCTTCCCCTTCTCAGGGAGCCTCTCCCTGCCATGTTCGGGAGCCAGGCTGCCACTGCCCAGCCCAACCATGCTTCTGCTACTGCTCTGAAGTTTTTTGCTACAGTGAAGCCATGCACCCCCCTGCCTGCTGGGATGCCCTGCAGCCCCTGCTACAGCTGCAGAGGCTCTGATATATCTTGTTTATTACTCCGGGATTTTTGCTAGCCTCTGCCATTCCAGCTTGCTGCTTCTGAGGTTCCAGCAACAGCTCCTTTTGCTGTCCAGAGGGGCACCAGGATCGGCTGTCCCTGTGGGTTTGTAAAGGCAGCCCCTTTTCCATCCCTTCCACCGGCTGTGCTGCCATTACCCACGTGCAGAGAAATGGCCAAGCTTGCGCCACAGCGCCCCCTACAGGCGCAGGGGGACCATCGCACCTACCCTGCCCGGCCGGGAGCCACCAGCGCCCCTGCCGGCTGTGAGCAGAACTGCACCCAAGGGGAAAGGGCCCGACAGACGAGAGAGGCTGTGGTTGGGTCCCTGGTTTTGTTTGTTGCTGTCGCCATTGTTGTCATTTGTTTGCCTTGTTATACATACTAATAAAGAACTGTTATTCCTTTCCCCATAGCTTTGCCTGAAAGTCCCTTAATTTCAAAGTTATAATAATTCAGAGGGAAGGAGGTCAAATTCTGCATTCCAAGGGAGCTTCCCGCCTTCCTTGGCAGGCACCTGTCTTTCAAACCAAGACAGATTTTGGCACCCAATATGGGGCCTGAGGGCATCGAGAGGAAAGAACACCTGGAAGGAATAAAAAGAAAAAAATGTTTGGGGCTTTTTTTTGAGAGATTTCATTGTGCTTGAACAACATAAGGCCAAGGTTTATCACACTTAAAAATCCCAATCTGCTTCCTTTATAGTTGATGTAGAATTATCACCACTTTCAAGAGGTAAAGATTTTCTGTTCTTCCTATTTCAGTGATGTAGCCCCATTCCAACCAGAATAAAATCAAACCATTTCACTATCTATGAAATTATCATAGCGTCATAGAATGATTTGGGTTGGATGGTGTGAGGAAAGAGACGACTCTTAGTTAAATTAAAAACGAAAATAATTTATTGAAAACAGAAATATTGAAAAATTACAAAAATTAGAAAAATATAAAAATTTGGAATCCTATGGCTCGGTAGGTGGTGTTCCCCAGGAGTGCAGGGATCTGAGATCGTCTGGCTGAGACAGCACTGGACCTCAGGTAGTGAAAAAGAAAAAGGACTTGCAGTGCTGAGGTGACTCCTGGCTAATCCAGGAATCTAAAAAGGTTACTAAAGACTCCTTAATAGGAGTAAGGCTTTGAATGCCCAGCACTGATTTCCACCCACAGCTAGTCTGCAGGGGTCTCCTGTCTGTCTGAGGCTTGGTCTCACTCCTTTAGAGTGCCTTTGCTCCTCCCCAGTCTGCCCACAGCCCGCCCCTTTGGTTTAAAGTGATTGGTGCTTTCCCAATAGCACGTCGTTGTCAAGCGGGTGGTAGCAGTTGAAATAAGGGTGGTAAAGTGCCCTCATTAAAATTCAGGTTGCCACAGAGCTTGCCTGCAGGGTAAGGGTTGAGGAGCTAAAAATAATAGCTGGTGGCTGTTAGAAACTGGGGTTTTGGAGTTAGCCTTTGAATTAAGGTGCAAGGTAAAAACACTTTTAAAAATAACAAAATACATCCAACACATCTTAAAACACTTGTAAAAGTATACAATAAACATGGGAAAGATAACTCTTGTGCTGTACAGGTGGTTTAAAGTTTGAGAAGGGAGCGTAACTTGGGGATTTTTAACTGGGGATTTTTAACTGGGAATAGTGCAACTCTTCTAATAAACTACTTTGAACAATTGAAAATATTGATAACGGAACTTGATTTTTGTACCTGGGCTGATGGGTTAATTTTAACATTCAATTTAAAAATACTTAACTCAGAATTAATTAATTAAAACACTTAAAATGCAAAGACCAAACACAATTAGGGATTTAATGTATGACAGATGGGAACTAAAAATCATTTAGCTCCAACCCCCTCCCATGGGCAGGAATACCTTCCACTAGACAAGATTGCTCCAACTTTGTCCAGCCTGGTTTTGACCACTTTGAAGGATAGCATAGTCAGACCTTCTCTGGGCAACCCATGCCAGGGCCTCACTACCCTCATTCTAAAGAACTTCTTCCTAATATGTAATCTAAACCTACTCTCTTTCCACTTTGAAGCCACTTTCCCTTGTTCTGCCACTATGCGTCCTTGCAATAAATTCCCTCTTGTTGTAGACACCCTTTAGGTACTATGCGTTCTCCCTGGAGCGTCCTCTTCTCCAGGCTGGCAAACCCCGACTCTCTCACCATGTCTTCATAGGAGAGATGCTAGAGTCCACTGATCATTTTGGTGGCCTTCTCCAGACTGGCTCCAACAGGCCCATGTCCTTCCTGTGCTGGGACCCCAGAGCTGGATGCAGCATTGTGGGTGGGGTCTCACCAGAGCAGGGCAGAGGGGCAGAATTCCCCCCTCCCCTGCTTCTCATGGGGCTTTGGATGCAGCCCAGCACACAGTTGGCTTTCTGGGCTGCAAGAGCTCACTGCAGGGTCATGTTGATCTCCTCATTTACAAACACCTTCAAGTTTTCTCCTCAAGGGTTCTGTCAATCCATTCTCCACCCAGCCTGAGCTGGGATTTCACAAGTCTTGTGAAAAATGGAAAGGCCTGATATTTAAGATGTAAAGGAATGTCACTGAGCTTCAGAAATACTCTACTTTTTGTTCTGAGAGTGACAAGTCAAAATGTCAAGTTCAAAAATCAGTAATTTTTTCTACTTTCATATTTGGATTGTTAGGTATCACAGTGGTGTAGAGAAATGACAGTGTATTTCATAATAATCACTGCCATCTTACAACCACTCTAGTAATAGCATGAAATAGTGTAGAGTTGAGATTTATGAGAATATCATACAGACAATTACACTAAGCATTGCAAACACTACACACCACGTCTCTTATTCTGTATTTGTTCTGTCATATAGTGATGGTACAAAATAAATGAGTGCAAGATATGAAGATGTTTGAAGCAAAATAAGTCAACAAAACACACTATATGAAAGTTTTAAATTAGATCACTATTCACTTATGCTTCATATTTTACCCCTGATTTTTCAGCAGAAGTCCATGTAGAAGGATGGAAATACAATCTGACATTGATATTTAAATTACAAGAGGAAGTGAATATGAGAGCTTTAGAAAAGCCTTTTCAATATAACTGTCTCTTGTAGCTCTGCAGCACAAAGAATAGGAATAAAGATAAGAATAGGGTTAGTTAAATTAAGCAAAAAAATAGCAATTTGCTATCTTAAAAAGAATACGAATGATAGATTCTTCTTAACGTTAAGAAGTATACCAAAAGTTCTATATTTGACATAGTAAGCAGTGAAAACTGTGCTTTAATACTTGCAGACATTGCTGTATTTAGCTCCTTTGGAACACTCATTTCTCCAGCCCCATGTATTTCCTTCACAATAAGTAATAGTAAAGAAATGCTTTTTATGTTGGAGGGTAAAAGGGATGTTTTTTAACATTTATGCCTATTGGTATTTGAATTCCTGTGCTGATATGAAGTCCCTAATTGAATATCCTGCGTATCTTAGCAGCATTTGAATATTGATGCTGCTGAATGTTGCTGCCTGCTCTGAGGTCGCCCTTCCCCCTCCCCGAGACTAGTCAGACAAGTCAGGACTTTCCCCTGCCATGTGCTCTGAACCTCTTTGTTCTAATGCGCGGGCAAAACCAAAAGTAACTCAGACTCTGGAGCAGTGTCTGATTGGCCAGTTACCCTGGGTCTGCCCCTAGCTCTCCCCTTTCCCTTCTTGTGAATAAAAGAGAGAGCTCAGAGTGGGCCTGCCCTCTTTTGGCTCTGCTCCCTCCTGCGAACAATTCCTGTTTGTCTCTGTCTCTGATTGAAAGCATCTAATTGCAGGATTAAGGCATAAGCCAAGGGCTATATTTCTACCTCTTTGCTTCTACTAGTGGTATTAGCTTTGCAGCTGCCATTTGCTGCTTTTAGAGCTACAGAAATGCTAGATCGCCCATGCTACCTCTCTAGGCTGCTCGAGGCTTTGTAAGGCATTGAACTAGGAGCCTAGCTGGTAAAAGTGCTGTAAGTATTTCCACAGCTGAGGAACAGGAAGTTATAATTACATAAATTTTAGCCTATTTCACCATCTGGAATCCTTACAGATGGATCAGAAAGTCAGGAGCCTGAGATTCTTATTCAGCCAGCAGGTAAGCAATTCACTGCACTGAAATGAGATTCCCTGAATATTAACTTGAAGATGGAGTCAAAACTGCTCTATAAAAGTGAAAGGAATGCTGGAAACTCAAAATCCTATTTCATTATTATGAAATAATGTTAAGGTTATAAAAATGCCAGGTCCCAACAAGAGAGGGAACAGATGAAGATAAAAAAGAATTAAGGAGGTGTGCAGAGCTAAAAAATCTGCAACTCAAGACAGCTGACTCTGGGAAAGAGAGACTCCTGGAAGTAGAGCAGGATATTTAATAATGTCACTTTATGTATACAAACCATTTCAGTAGATTTCTCCCCATGATTCATTCCTATTTTTAGTGCTTGTATCTGGAATGCTGTTGACTTTCAGTGTTGTTCTACAATTGCTTCTCAACCATTACTATGTACAGGAGTATAAATCCAGCTCTCTGCATGTTCAAAGTAGAAAAAAGGAATCTGAAAGAAAAGAAATGATAAAATGTTCTTTTGCTAGCAAAACTCAGGTTTTCAGCTAGTATTCACTGCTATTTTCCTGCTTCCATGCCTGTTTTCTAATGGAATCAAGATGTTTTGCTCATTTCCAGGCCTTAAAGGCAAGGATTAGTGGGTCACTGGTGCTTTCCCTACTTAGGATAAGTACAAAGACTTTCAAGTTCATATGAAGACTACAGAATTTCTCTGGGATCCAGACACTTATTATTTCAGGTAAAGTTGTGTTTAAGTGAGCTTGTGGATTAAAGCCATGCACTGTATGAATGAATTCTAGAAGATTCTAAATAGTTTTTT
Source organism: Corvus cornix cornix (assembly GCF_000738735.6). Classification (NCBI taxonomy): domain Eukaryota; kingdom Metazoa; phylum Chordata; class Aves; order Passeriformes; family Corvidae; genus Corvus; species Corvus cornix. The sequence continues at coordinate 14,711,145 of NC_046332.1, read as the reverse complement.
TTTTTCAGAAGGGAACCCAGCTTGCTTTGGTGTCTGGACATACAAATATTTGGTTGCTGCATGTCACAAAAGCTTAAAAAAAGACCTAGCTTTGATTTAAACACATGTAAAATGTTTGATTTTGAGTCATATGGGAGGAAAAAAATCCAAGGAAAGAAAATAAGAAAGAAAATAATAAGTTAGGGTTGTGAATATGTTGGTGTTTATTGAAGTTCTCCATAAATACTACTTCTGGACTGAAAGTAGGTCTACACAATAAAAAAGTGAACTCTTACACATGATATCTAAACCTATAGGAATGTTGAAACTGGCTCCAGATTGGACCAGCTGTCAATTAGAGAAATAAGATGTGCTTTCTTCATGATATAATTCAGTTTGACATGTGTAAAACTACAGTTACATTATAAAACACATTCAAAGTTTGGTTTGCATTTGACTTTTCTAAAATACAAATAAGGATTTGCAAATTGCTTTCATAAATTTTGTGACTATAAAAGCTGTTTTCTACATTTGTAAGTAAATTAGAGAGATGAGTCATTTTTCAGAGTTTCAGCTAAAACGCATGACAATTTTAAGTTTGGAGATTTTTTGGTGACACTTATCTGTAACCATGCTTTTTTGGCAAATTTAGGAAAATTTTGTGAAAGTCTTCTCATATTAAAATATCTATTTTAGTTATTATAATACTAATATGTCAAGTTGAAAATCCTAAAAAAATGATTTTTTAAAACATTGTTTATGGGAAATGAAGTTATGGAGAACTCACAGAGAATTCGCAGATGCTGACAGAATACACAAACGACATTGTGCTTGAACAGATAGAAATGGATACATGTTTTGATTTGTGGCCTTGGCGAAGACTGCCTGACTTAGAATAATGAGCTTTTGCAAATCTAAAGCAAACACAGTTTTGTAGTTTTGAAGTTTTGAAATGAATATGCTTTATAAGAGTAGAATGTATTTTAACAAATAAAAACATGCTTTATGCAAGAAATAATAGTAATAAGTAAAAGAGTAAATAATTTAGAGTTTAACAATGAGTTTTATGGTAGAGTTTCTTAGAAAGTTAAGATGTATTAATATAAGCCTGTGCAATCGACTATAATAGCAATATGCTTATTGGATAAGAAAGTATGCATTGTAGCAAAATTATACAGTTTTGATTGGTACAAATGTGTTAGCAAGTTTTGTGGCATTTGCTTATTGGCTTAAAAAGTTATGAAAGGTGTTGTAGAAAAAGTTGGGGGCTGCTGCACTTCCAGCAAGCTGTTGCTACCTCACTGAGTTGCTGCTATCTGGCACCTGTACCTGCTGCAGCTGACAGACTTACCGCTCTTGCTATTGTTACTGTAACTACTGCCTTTGATATTAGAGATGCTGTTTGCAACGACTCTTCTGTCTCATCCTTCAATAAACATGAGACTGATTCAGCAATAACTATCTCAATGACTTCTCAGATACTTTAATCCCAGGACAACCCTGGAAATCCTGGCAATTGTTTAATAACAGATTGATAAATTTTTCCAAGGACAAAATGATCCCTTTAAATTTTCTTAAACCTAAGCTACTTAGGTTTAATTTTTTTTTTTTTTTTTTTTTTTTAGAAAGGAGGCTATATGAACTTTTATTTCTGGGGGTTTGTGCAGGAGTATGTTTAACCCTGCCATAAGAATAAAAAGGTTACTGTATTTTAGTAAATCTGTCAGTTTACTAACATGAAAATTATGCTTCCTAAATGTGGGGGACAGACTTTTTACTTCACCTGATACTTGCTGGGTGCAGCAGAGCAGGAATGTGGAGGAGTGAGTTATGGAGAGATTTCATAGCCTGTGTTTCAGTGACCTTGGGCTTGGCAGAATTTAAAGCTGGGAATCCTGTGCATGAGCTGAAGCCATCTCCCAGAATATGCAGGTGGTGCTTTGCCAATACACTGAAATGTACACAGCACAACCCCTGGCGAAAATGCCTGGAGAGCCTCTTACATCTGGTTTTACTGGGATGTAAAGCCCTTGGTCCATGAGGAGTCACCAATGGAGAGAGGGAGCAGATTTCTGGCTCTCTGCTGTCAGTGCTCTGACTTCCCAAGAGCTCAGATATGTTGTCTCATGCTGGTTTTTAGCATCCAGCAATGAGCTATGTGGAATGGGAAATTATTATCAATAACAGTCATACTTTTAACTTTAGAAGAAGGGAGAGAAAGCCAGTTTGGGGCAAAAGCAAAAATTACTAGTAACATACTTCATTCAATTTTACATTTCCTGTCATTCTCTCTAAATTTTTCCAGTGCTTTCTCTGCAGATTTTCCATCCCACTGGACTGTGATATAGCTACAATGTGTTTCTGATTTTACATTATATCATACTGACAGTTCATAAAGTGTAAAATACCAGTGAGGCGTTTCCGTAGGACATTTTAGCTTAGTTCTGACTTTGGATGGAATGAAATATGTTCTGTTAAAAGGGGAATTTATGGAGGTAATCACCTGGAGTGATCTCTTTCAACAGAACTCTTAATTTCACACCTTGTTCATTTTGAAATAAACCTTTACGAAAGGCATGTTGTCGATAGTGAACTGCAACTTTATGCCAAGGCACCTAAACTATTGCTATGTACAAATAAGTAGGATACAGAATCAGACTATTAAAAGGTAAAATTGTCAGTTTGGCTCACAGGTCTCACTGCTCAGGCTATGACATGGAACAGGTTCAGTGAATATACATATTTTTCACAATTTTGGTTCCAAGTTGTAAATTTCTCTGTGTTTCTGTAAGATAAGTCTCCTGATGTGTGCATTTTGTGCTGATTTCTTTTTTTTTTTTAGTTGCATATATTTCTGTGAACAAAAGACTTTCTGTATATATATATGTCAAAGAACAGTAAAAAGATACATATATAGTTTTTATACCTATAGGTGCAGGTGCCCAAGAGCTGCAAGAGGCTGCTGGGTGGTCTCCGAGCTCTGCAGTCATGATAGTGGGTAAGGAAAGACAAAAGGGAAAAGGGGAATGACTTAGGGAACACCAAGGTTAGAAAAGGAGATGCCCCATTTTCTTTACTATGTATGCATGTGCATAAGTAAACACATAGTTTTTTCAATTTTTACTGTTCCAGAATATTTCCTTAAAAATTGAGTGTAATCACAGCGTCAGTGGAAATGGTCACTTTTGACAATATTGACCATTCTGTCCTGCTGAAAACACAGGATTCTTACAATTTGAACAAAATGAGCAATGTTCTGTAAGGAGCTATTACCTGGAAAGGCATGTATTTTTAAGTTGCTCTTTCTCTTTCAGCTTGTAACTTACACTAAGCACTTCAAAATGTTTTTAACTTTGAATAATGGAGCAGCTTCACTGCCTGTGGTGGACTTTGGTCCAGACATTCATGCACACCATAATCTGCAGGAACATTTTGTGATCATCACCATATTTCAACTAAAATTGCTTTCATTGAGCACATGAGCTTGATTTTTGACCATATATTTAAATATTCTTATGCCAGATTTTCTATTATGCAGCTCAAGTAGCCTAGTTGTGTCATCAGTGGATTGTAAGGTTTAGCTTCATGCGTGGAGAGTATCTGCCTACATGAAACTGGGAACGGGACTTACAGTTTGATATAGAATACAAAATATTAGCAAGTTACATACATGTACTCTTTGATATTTTAATTTCTCTGGGTTTTATTTCTATATTTTTTCTCTGTTAGATCATCTTGCAAAAAGGACCTTTGATGAGAGCTTATGTGTATCCTAAATTGAAGTGAACTTTAATTGTGCTTTTTCAAAGTCTGATTATAATTGCCATTACAGAAATTCAGCATATTATTAAAGTTTTTATGAATGAAAGAATATATTCTCAGAGGTTGTTCTCTATTTATGTCATGGTCCATAGCAATACAATAGTTTTAATCATCTGCTTTAGACATTTTGACTTATCAGGTAAAATATATCCAAACAAAGTCAGAGAAATATTTCTTCCTTTTCTATTTTTTTTTCTTTTAATCATCTCACTTTGCTAATTACTGTAGGAGAACAAAGGGAACTAGACTGTTCAATCTTTGTCTTTGCATAGGAATAAATTATTGTCCCACTGCAGGGCATATTGAATATTTCAAAATAAAAGCCTCAGATAAACAGACATTTTAGTTAATAAACAGTATAACTTTGCAAGCATTACATTTATGACAGTCATATTGAGGACTGCAGTACAATGTATTTAGCCAACTGCTGTGGTACAGATACACATAAAGCACTTGATTTCACCCATATATTACATACCACTATCAACTTTTTGTGTACTTTGAAAGTACTATATAAAAAGAGTAAAGATGTTAGAAAATATTAGATATGAACACAGTAACTGTTCATGTGGTTGAAAATTGGGCAAATATGATATTGTATTTTAATTTATGCAGTAGACATTGAATATGAAGAGGATTTTCTCACATATGCTGTGACATATTAATTCTTTATGGTGCAATGATAAAATGAAAGGCAGTCTGAAATTTAACCAGTTTGAGGGGGAAAAGTGACTGGTTCTTTAAAATTAGTTCTGTTTGCCTTGGCAGGAGTTTAATTCTACTTGTTCCTTGGGAAAAGAACTGAGTAAGGGTGTAATTTAAATGATAACTGGTCTTAATTTATAAAGTATGTGGGTCCTATTTAGAGAAATAATTTTGCTCATCTTCTGGAAGTTAAAACCAGCTTGTTATGGTTGGGTTAATATTTATTCCAAGATGGATAGTGTTGGTACTGAAAACAGGTGTCATGACATTATGACACAATCAATTTTTTTAATCCCAACTAGAAATATGCAGGCATTTCTTTGTCTTTCCTCATGAAATATGTGCATAGTACTATTTCATTAAAAAGATTTGGCACTTTATGTATTTCATAGCAGAAATCCAACCAGTAATTCATAGAACCCTAAACAATAGGCACAAACCCTGATGATAAAAAGGTGGCTGGCAGGTTTGCCAGCGAAACTCTAATTTGAGGCAAGAGCTGTCCATATTTGTAGCTTTCCATAGGGTATATGCAAATGTTTGGAAAGAATTAAGTTATGAAATTATACATTTAAAATCAGTAAATTTTCATCAAGATTTAAATAGTTTTGCAAGGGAAGTGTGGACTTACCACATGGACCAGTAATACCTTGTGTTATTTGGAGACACTGCACCAGGTGAGCCTGTTCTAGCGAGTCACTGAGTCACAGACATCACGTCCTAAGTTTTTGTCACCATGATGCCACAGAGGATGATGCACTGATGCAGTCCAGCATCTTAATTGTGTCTCCCCTGATGGGGGAGGCTTTTTAGAGTCTTTGCCAGGAATCTAAGAGATGAACGGGACTTCTGTATTTTCTCAGTCTTCAGGTTATTATATCTTATCAGTAATTCACATGCCGACAGCATAGCATGAAGCAGAGCAAAATACAAAAGGCAAAATGCAGAAAGCTAAAGGCTTTTTAAAGGTAAACTAACCAATGGTCACTAAAAGCATACATTATTTTTACTTTTCTACCAATTATCTAGTCATGCAGTCAGGAATTGCAGAATTCTTTATCCAATCATCCCAAACTACTTCTACTGCAGAATATGGAGTAGTAGAAGAAGAAGAAGAAGGTCTGGAGAACAACAACACTCCTCCATTTTTATGTTTTTTGCTTTTATCTACTTACTATATTAATAAACCCAAAACCTCTAAGTTTTTCACCCTGTGACAATCTTACATAGTATTCTATCACCTAGTTCACCCCATTGTAGATTCTAATTCTTCCCGGAGGGTAGGCAATTTTCTGCATGGACGAAGGTCAAAAACAGTGTCCAGGGAGGTAGAACCCCTCAAAACAGGCAGAGAAATACTCTCTGCGCTCTGGGTTCCCACAATGCACCACTCGATGTCTTAGTCTAGCAGGGAGGTTATACATGCTCATCCCTGACAGAGCTCCTCCTACTGCAGCCTGCAGGCTGGGGAGTGCTCAGACAGTGGCCTCTCTGCTGCATGGTGAAGCTCCTCCTGGCCCTGGATTATGTCCGGTTCTGGAATGATTGGGCAGATACTCTGTTCCTTTCTGTGTAGGAAGCAGGTTGATTCACTGTTTCAAATGACTGTACTATAAAATTTTATCTCCAGGCTTTGGTTCATTGCCTTAAGCACTGTCATTAACAACCCTTTTTGGCTGTGTTGTATGTGGTTAGATTTGCCTCCTCTTGGGAGGCAAAACTAGAAAAAATCACACACACACACCCTCCTCCCCCCTCCCCCTTAGTTCATCTTCTTTGCATTGTCTTTTGATGAGGTGTGTGTAATTGTTTTGTGCTTTGTATTGCAAATTCTTTGGGACAAGAATCCCATCCTAGTGCTACTGCTTTAGAAATTGTGTTTTTATTATTCAAACCAACATAAACAACAGTTGTGGTGGATAGACCAAACTGCTCTCTAATTCCCCCTCCTCAGCAGGATAGGGGGACAAAATACAAAAATAAATTCATGAGTTGAGATAAGGACAGGGTCAGATTACTTACCAGTTACCATCATGGGCCAAACAGACTCAATTTGAGGAAATTAGATTAATTTATTGTCAATTAATGACAGAGTAGGGTAGTAAGAAATAAAAGCAAATCTAGAAACACCTTCCCCCTACCTCCCTTCTTTCCAGGCTTAATTCCCCTCAGCTCATCTACTTCTGTACCACCTCCACCCCGGTGGTATATTGAATCTGAGTTACCATCAGTTCATAACCTGTTCTCTCTCCCACTCTTCCCTCCTCACACTCTTTTCCTGCTGCAGTGTGGGGTCCCTCCCAGGGGATGTAGTCCTTCAGAAATTTCTCCAATGTGTATCCTTCCCACACGCTGTAGTTCTTCATGAAGAACACTCCCACTGCTCCAGTGTGGGTCTCTCCCACAGGGTTCCCTGGACTATGCTTTCAAGGTAGAGATTGTGCTTCAAATCGATCCTACTCTCAAATTTCTGGTGAACTTGCGGGGAAGAAATTATTTTAAATAAATGCTGGGTTTTTTTGTGGAACAGAACCACATTCAAACTTATTTCTATCTGGTTGGAATTTGAGGAAGAACACTAACAATACAGAAAGACTTTTAAAAAAGATAAACATAAAAAGTAGGTATTTTAGACCTATTACAAGAAGTAAGTAGTTCTTAAAAGAGCATACAAGTATGTTTTCAAGTAGAAACTTGATAATCAAATAGCCAAAGTCTTAGGGAAAATATGTTCATAACTTAAGTATAAAAATGCTGAGTGACAGAGAATTGATCTAAGCTTCCCTGCCAAAACCCTAAAAAACCAAATGCTGAAAAACTTCTAAAAATATTTTTTAAAACATACTCTTATAAATGTAATTGAAAACCATTAACTCAAAGGGGCACTTCTAAAATATCAGGAGAATATGCTTCCTAGAATGTAAAGATGATGCAGTCTTAGCAAAGTTAACAACACCACCTGTGGCAAAATTTTCTTACATTTATAAATCCTGAGATTATATCCAAAATGATTTCATTAGATGAGAAAACCTCTTAAGAATGCAGGATTACCATTATTTCTTTTAAAATGTAGACTAGCAACTGAACCCCTAAAGTGAGATTTTGAATAGTCCCATCTCCTACATGTAATTATCTCAGAAGATGTATCTGTCGTTAGGAACTGCAAACTCAGTTGTTCTAGGGGAGGTTTTTATGGGGGCTGCTTGTCTGGAAGCCTGTTCTAGGGTATGTTTGTATCACAAGAGAAAAGCTTTTCAAAACAAATCAAAAGGAAGACAGACTACCAAATGCTTCAGATGTTTTGCATCTTCATTTTTTTCTTTGGAAAAAGCAAAATACAATTTTTACCTTTTCCAGACTTCACGTCTTTCTTTTTGTTTGTTACTGGGTTTTGGTTTGGTTTTTTTGGGGGGAGTGGGTGGGGGTTGGGGTCTGGGGGTGTGTGTGGAATTTGGTATAGGTGTGTAGAATGTTGTATTTTTCTTTCTACTGCCTCTTATGCCACTTTTTTTGGTCTCTGTTAAGCACAGACAGTTCTCTTTGTTCACAGAAGTGTCAAAAGTGTGACTACTGCATTTGCAATTGTTCTTCAGTGTGTCAGCTTCTGTGAGTTAACTGCAGTCCTCTGCTCTAAACAGAGGTGTAAGCCCTAATACCAGTACTGCACTTTGACAATTGAAAACCTTTTTCTTTCCCTTCTCCATTTGTAACATCATTGTTATTTTATAGTAAGAAAATATAAATGCGTACATATTTATTAGCATTTTTTCATACTCTCCAGTCTCTTAAATGTAGTCAAAAACCAGCATCTACCACTTCTGGAACTGAACGATTAAACTCATAAAGTTTCCATGAAAAAAATGCAGTGCCAGAATGAGAATCATGAGGGGAAAAAAAGAGAAGAGTCTGGCTACCGAAAGGGGATACTTTTTTTTTCAAATAACAAAAATAAAGCCATTCCAGATTATTGCATTAAATGGGCAAGAATAAGATAGGTAGATATTTAAGTACTGAAACAATCTTCTTTTACTGTATTTGGAGTATTAAATATGGGTTCTTTAAATGTTTCTTCTTCTTGTAAGTAAAACTATTGTTCAGAACATGTTTCTCACACCTTTCAGAAGGACAATGTGTTGTGGTTGGTTTTCTGTCTGTAGTGAACTAGGTGAGAGGTAGTTTGGAGGAAGACTCCAGACTGGAAGGAAATAGGGATTAGACATAAGTGAAAAGTAGCACATTCATTTGTGACTCCTGTAGATTTGAAGTTATATTTATTTTTCATTTGAGAGTGCTCAGCAAAAAAATATATTTCCTATGAAATCTAGTATTGAAAAGATATTCAGTATAAACTGACTTTTCTTTCAACTAGATTGTACATAAAATTATCTGATAATTATTATAGATGGGACTGTTGTCCCAGCTTTGTCAGCAAAGCTCTTTGGATGAAGTAGTGATGCCTCACCCTTTCAATTAGAGTTCCAAAGTTACAACGTACAGATCACAGAGTATCAGTTAAATCTTTGGGTGCCACTTTATTTCTCTATTCACGTAGGACTTTATTTCTTTCCTCAGTGGACAGTGGTTTCCCTTCCTGAGTAATTTGTCACAAAGGCTAAAATCTTGCTTTACCCTGTTTTGTTTTTCTGTGAAGAAGTACAGTGTGAGGGATTGCTCTAGAAACTTCTTAGCTAAGTGCATGTTTCTGCTTTTTGCAACTCATTCTGCTGTAGTTTGCTTGCTATTATTTCCTTCTGTCTTGATTTTCCTCGGAAATATCCATATTTTAAATGCAAAGGAAACAAAGTAATGTAAATAGTTTTGGAACATCATTGGTTTGCGTAAGATTAAAGAAAATATATTTATTTTTCCAAGGGAAGAATATATTTTGCCCACCCATCCTTGGCTCCAGTAAAATGTTTGGAATTAATATATTAGGATATTTTTCAGGAAGAGAGAGACAACTTGTCACTTATAATTTGGATTGGATCAATAACTTCACTGCACACTGATTATGACTCTATGATTTTATCCCATGGCACTGCAGGCTATTAATATGCACACTACTATCATCGGTAAAAAATATAATTATCTGTCAAAAATATAAAGGTTCACAGAGTAAAACCAAAGAAAAAGGTCCCATTTAATCCCTGAGAACAGGGTAATTCCTAAATGGTACATATATGTTGATCTTTCTAAAGACATGCAATTCATCCTATACAAAGTTAAGATGAATTTAAGATATATAAAACTCTAAAACCGTGAAACCTTCTAAAGACTGGTAGATCATCACCTTCATAGGTAACCATCATTAGAATTTCTCCTTTGGATAAAACTAATAACAAACGCTCTCTGGGGCATGTTGTAGTGCAGTTCAAGTACTTTGATACTTGGGTGGTACCATTTGGATTCCTGACATGTTCTACCTGATCAAAATCAATTAGTGATGCTATTTATGCAGGAAAGTTAACCCTACTATGAGTATGACTGTAACAGTTGTAGTGCTAACAGAAGTCTCAGCATCATGCCTGTGTTCATGGATGAAGAATGGAGAGTTAAAAAGGTGATAGAGATGAAATTGTATTTACAGTATTTCAGAAAAGTCACCTAACAAATCTTGTCAGAGGAATATGAGAGAGGAAATTTCTCACTTGTTCTCCTAAAGGATTAAGTGTATTGAGCCTTTCAGGCTGTAAACACCCAACTGTTCACCTGAACCACTTAGCAAACTAATGACCCATTCTAAGTAATTTTTCCAAATTGCAACCCATAGAAATAAAATTTTTCCATGCATATTTTGTTAAACCACTGAAAATAAAAAAATGTGCTATTTCTTTTTTAATATTTCCTGCATTCAACAAGGCAAAACTCTCCCTGGTGTCTTGGACAGTGTCTTCAGTGCAAGTTGACCCAAACTACCATTTCTCCTTTAGACCACGAGAGAAATTACCAAGAAGGGTTTGAAACAGACAAGACAGACTTTGATTTGAAAAAGATTGGGAGGTTGTTATTCAAATAGTTTTGTTAAAAACTAAAAGAGAAAAAAGAAGTTTTAGTAGCTGATGGGAACCAGTGTGCATTAAACTCATCTGCCTTTCACAGAACAGGAATGCTCATAATGATGTGGGAAAGTGGTTGTTGAGGGGACTGCTCAAAAAAGCACTTTAATGATAATGAATTGACACTTCATATAAGGCTTCAAATGACTCATAGCAATCAACAACAACAACAAAAAAAAGCAAGGAGAATTTTAGAATATGGATTTTTCCTCTTTGTAAAATTATTTGGGGGCCTCTATCCTTTTGGCTTCCATTCATGAAATAGGAATAGGCAACACAAAAACATTCCAGTTGCCATTAAAAAACTTACAGAGGAACAAGTGTCTGTCTTAATGCTATGTATTTAAAAACAGTATTATCTCATTTTGGTTACACTGTGATATATCCTGCTCCCTGATATACTAGTTTGAAATGATATAATATAAAACCTTCCATTTTGAACTAAGAATCCAATAAGCAATAGTTTAAGAATAGATGAAATTTAAGAAACTGTTTAGACTTTCAATGTAATGTTATTTTTGTATGTTTTCCTTTTACAACTGTTTAATTGCTCTTGATATTCTGTTTTGTTAAAAGGCAATAATTGGCTTTTCTTCTCTTACTTTTTCCATTTGAAATTAACTATCATCCTTTAAATAAAAATATTTGCGACTGGTAATATAGCTTAAATCAACAGGAAAAATGTTTCTATACCAAGAATACTCAAATTTCTCATATAATATGTTCAGAACTGTAAAAAACTAGGTCAGGCTATGGTTTTTACCTTCTGATGACTGCACAGCAATGCTAAGAAACACAAATTATATTTTAATGAAACAGAAATAATTCCATCAGAACACTTCAGTCTTTACATATTTGGATTGTTCTATAGTGATAAATCTTTTGTCTCAAACAAATATGCAGAACACTCAGAAAAAAATGAAATCTTTCATTTACAAAAATAATTGATGCTAGAAGTTGTCAGAGAGGAGGTGGCTGACCTCCTCTATGCCTTGTCTTGCTTAGCAACATTCCTTAGCAATGACAGGCTATTAGCACATATCATCAGACAGGAGAGAATAATGGGCAACCAAGTGCTAATTATTTTTGCATCAAATGGGAGGTGTATGACCCTTCAAAAGTGGGTTGTTTTGTTAGCTATTTTTTTAAATTTGGGTAAAGTCACTACATGCCAGACATGCCTTTTTCATTAAATACGGCACTCACTACATTCCAAAATGTTCATTTTAATTGGTTGGGTTTTTAGGATTATTTTTATTTTTTTCTAGTCGTTCAAGTAAACACATTTCCTCTAAGACTTTTTTATTTGTTTTCTGCGACTGTGCAACTCTCCCCTGTGTCCCTACAGTCATTTATTCATGTATAGGGTTATGTCATTGTATCATAGAATGGTCTGGGTTGGAAGGGACCTTAAAGATCATCTTGTTCTAACCCCTTGCCATAGGCAGGGAGCCTTCTGCTAGACCAGGTTGCTCAGAGCCCCATCCAACCTGGCCTTGGACACGTCCAGGGATGGGGCAGCCACAGCTTCTCTGGGCAACCTGTGAGGCCTCCCCACCATTACAGGGAAGAATTTCTTCCTGATACCTCATCTAAACCTACTCTTCCACATGGAAACCACTGCCCCTTTTCCTGTCACTAATTTCCCTTGAAAAAAGTCCCCATTCAGCTTTTTTGTAGGCCCCCTTTACATGCTGGAAGGCCACAGTAAGGTGTCCCTGAACTCTTTTCTTCCCCAAGCTTAACAACCCCATCTCTTTCTCTCTCAGTGTGTCTTCTTAGGAAGGGGTGCTTCAGCACTCTGATCATCTCTGTGGCCTCCTCTGGACTTGCTTCAACAGGTCAATGCCCCATGCTGTAGACCCCAGAGCTGGATTGCAGTGCTGCAGGTGGGTCTCACAAGGTTGGAGAAGAAGGGCAGAATCTCTTTCCTTGGTCTGCTGCCTATGCTTCTTGTGATGTAGCCCAGGATGTGGTTGGCTTTCTCAGCTGTGAGCGCACATGACAGGTCATGTTGAGCATCCCATCAACCAACATCCCGAAATCCTTCTCCTCAGGACTGTTCCCAGTTCATTCTCTGTCCAGCCCGTACTTGTGCTTGGGATTTTCCTCACTCAGGTGCAGAACCTTCCACTTGGCCTTGTTGAACTTCATGAAGTTCACACAGACCCACCTCTCCAACCTGTCCAGGTCCCTCTGTATTACCGCAGGCCTGGTTCCTACGGTATATCACCGTGTCCCACAGCCATAGGGAGGAGGAGGAGGAGAGAAGATCCAACAGGCAGGAATTGTGCAGCAAGATTGATTTATTTAATTATTTTACAAACCTTTTATAGACTTTTTTCTTCATAATCTAATTGGACAAAGGACCAGCCACCCCTTGGGGGTGATTGGCCAAAATCCTAAAACATCCATTGTCAAAATATTTTGCTACTATACCATAAACAAGACTTTTCAAGGTTGCAGGTGGCTTGGTTGTTTACATTCCCTGCTACTGTTGGGGTCCCTCCCCCGCCGTGTAGCCCTGGGAGAGGGGCCCTGAGGGCACAGACACGGGGTTTCCCTGCCCCTGCTCAGCCTCGTTCCCATTGGTTGGTTTGTGTTCCCTGCGCGGGCAGAAGGACCCTTGGTCCCGTGACTGGAACCGTTCCTGGGCAGAGCTCCGGCCATGCGGCTGGAGAAATAAACATCTCTGAAACAGCTATCAAGAATCTGTCTGTCCATATATATTTCCTTTCCACGGGACTCCTGGTTTGATATATGCGTGTTG